>NW_017672041.1:188028-193571 GCF_001879085.1 Nicotiana attenuata | reverse complement strand
GGTTTTGTGTTAGGACTTCTAGACTAGTATGGTAAGGATAGTATATTTGTGGTGGTAGATAGGTTTTCAAAAATGGCTCGTTTTATTCTATGCTTGAAGACTAATGATGCATTACCTGTAGCTGATTTATTTGTGAAGGAAGTGGTTAAATTACATGGCATACCTAATGTGAGCACGTGATTTTTGCCCTATATGAATTACTCCCATAAAATATCAGAAAATAATTTTTCCCAATTTTTGCAATTTGATAGGATTTTTGTTAATTATTTGCATTTTTGTGCATATTTAATTTTCATTAAAAATAAAAAATACAAAAAATATCATGCATTGCATTTAGAGTTTGCGTTCACATTTTAGGATTAGATAATTAATTAATTGCTTTATTAAACAAAAAGAAAAAATTACAAAACATGGCTCATTTTTACATTCTTAGCTTTTAATTTTGGATTATTAAGTTTTCTCTTTAAATTTAGGATCAATTAATTCTTGAAAATATTATAGTTAGATAATTAGCTTAATTTTACAATTGGAATTAATTTAGGAATTTAATTTAGGTTTTTAATTAACTAAATAAAGAAAAGAAAACAAAAAGGGAAGCTTGGTCTTAAATTCGAAATTGGGCCATGTGATGAGTGAGCCCAAATCTTTCAAAACCCATTCTTCACTTAAACTAGCCCATCTTCTTACCCAGCCCAAACTGGGTCGACCCGACCCAACACCCAAGACCCGGATCCTTATTCTTCTTAAAGACCTAGACTATACAAATTAAACCCTAGACTCTAATGAGAGGAGAGCGCCGCAATACACAATAGACGACCCCACCTCCTTGATTTCATCTTCTCCAGGAGACCCATCCCCTTCTATCTCCTTGAACAGACAAAAATGAACGCCTACAACGGCTGAAGAGAACACAAAATAACGCTCAGAAATCTGAAAGACGAATCAGCCGATACACAAGACCCCCCTGAAAACATCGTCTTCTTCTCAGCCATTTTCATGGCTTCTCAAGCAATAAAACAATGACGATCTCTGACCAGAACCAGGCGATTCCAACAGCCAACGCACCCCATCTCTGAAAGCACCTCTGAAATTCCAACGAACCCACCCTAGTGACAACCAGTTTCAGCTACTAAACACGTCGGAAGACGACCCCTAACACAACAGAACGCTATTGCCTCTGTTTTTTTTTCTTTCCCATTCACGACAGCCCCCAGAACCAGGCCGCTATTCTGCTCTCAAAAATCACGCGCACACACGCAAACAGTTTTACGTCGAGGTTGATTTGAGGTCGTCGCTGTCCGTTCGAGGCTCAGTTCCCTGTTCGAGGTTGCGATTCCGGTCCAGATGCCTAGTCTATAGCTCACTTGAATGCTTTGCTGTCCTAGAGCTTTATTTTCATTGTATTTGCTCCAGAATTTCAATAATATAAGGTCAGTCCTTCCGTTTGGTTTTTTCCGTCTGCTGCTTTCGTTCCCATGACTAGTTTGTTAATTTGTAAATGTTTGTAACTTGGAATGATATCTTGTTGCATACTAATTGTTTGAGCTATATGCAAGCATTTCCGATCTATTTATTATATGGGATTGAGATTGTTTTTAGCTAATTTTGTGATTTTAAGGGCTGGGCTGAGTTTTGCTTTTTGAACAATGTTAGTTCTATGTTCTAGCTATTTGATGTAGAAGTGGTCGATAGGGATAAAATATTTGAATCTCGCTGAATGTCGCATTAATCTGCCTCGTCCCATTCAGTGCTTGGATTAGTTGTTTGTGTTTGCTAGCTTTTTTTTAATTCTTATATATATCGTAAGTCGGCGTGTATTCCGAATCATTCACGAGTAGTTGATTAGTATCCATGTTCTAAAGTTCATTTTCGGGTGTTCCAACTACTTTCTCTTGGGCGTTTCTCATCATGTTTTTCTCTTTTCGCTCACGATGATTGCACACAGAAATTGATTTTGTGTCATCCTTTTGAACATGTCGATTGTTTTGTAAATAGTGACTGTAGTTTTTTAGTCTTCGACATTGATTGTAATTCCCCCAATTTGAAAAGTGTTCATTTTTTATAAAGTTATGGGATCTCTCTGTTGCTTGGATTTGTGAATTGTTTCTCCACATAGTCATTTTGGTCATAAGTTTAGTAAATCATAAGATGAGATAGGTGCATTGAGTTGGCACTATTTAAAAGCAGGTTGTGAATAAGCATGAATCTCACAGTTTGCTTAGGCTCGTAATAAGATTATCACGGCAACGGGTACGGTTCCCGTGACGTAGTTGTGGTATTAAATTTCGAATTAGCTTTAAATATGAATATCTTTAATTCGTTTAGTTGAGTAGATTCGAAGTGCGCCGTGCCAAACAAAAATGACAATTGCATGACCCTCGTTTAATTAATCTTTTAAATTCTTAGAATTCGAGGCATGCCATTTAGCAAATTTCCATGGCCCACGCAAAGTTAAAAACGCGTAGTTGCTTAGGCGCGTTGTTTTAATAATTCACCTTCCTAAACTCGGGTGCACATTTATGTGACCCAAATCGAAATCTCAACGAAGTCGAAATGTGTCAAAAATTGCGGGTGCATTTATGTGACGCG
Source organism: Nicotiana attenuata (assembly GCF_001879085.1). Classification (NCBI taxonomy): domain Eukaryota; kingdom Viridiplantae; phylum Streptophyta; class Magnoliopsida; order Solanales; family Solanaceae; genus Nicotiana; species Nicotiana attenuata. The sequence goes on along the minus strand of NW_017672041.1, from coordinate 190,982 downwards.
GTTCGAGACATGTTTTCACGACGTTGCAATTCTCTTAAAATAATAATAATAAAAGCGGTTCAAAGTTAAAAGCACATAGATTAAAACATGTACTAAAATCAAAACAAATAAGCCAAATATGACAGTTGAGAGACCGTGCTAGAACCACGGAACCCGGGAATGCCTAACACCTTCTCCCGGGTTAACATAATTCCTTACTCGGATTTCTGGATCGCGGACTGTTAAACAGAGTCATGATTTCCTCGATTCGGGATTCCAAACTGGTGACTTGGGACATCATAAATCTCCCAAGTGGCGACTCTGAATCTTTAATAAACAAATCCCGTTTCGATTGTCCTTTAATTGGAAAAACTCCTTTACACCTCTGCGGGTGTAGTAAAAAGGAGGTGTGACAGCTCTGGCGACTTCGCTGGGGACGCAACCCAGAACTTCGGTTCAGGGTTTAAGAATTCGAGCTTAGAATAATTGTTATGTTTGGCTTTATCTGATTTTCCTACATGTTTCCTGCTAAATGTGCTAAATGCTTTACCGCTTTGATATTATCTGAATTGTATATAAGCTGTGCCGAAACCCTTCTCTTCTCACCTCCGGGGATGTTCTTACTGGTTGAGACTCCCTATTCTGTTAGTGTCATACCTTGAAATAAGAAAGAGGCCGGACAAGTTACTAAGCCGGACGATCTCGCGGGTCCCCGGTACGTAGCCCCCTCCTCGACTCGAGTTGTCCGCTCGGGTACACAGTCTAGAAACCATACCCAGGATTTGAACCTAGAATAACTTGACTTCATGCCGGATCCCTAGTAGGAGCGCTTATTTGCATCACATGCATATGACTTAGGGGACTCAACACAGGGGTTGGGTCCGTCTAGGACAGGTATACCCAAAATAACAGACCATCTTGATGCATCCTATGTGCTACATGTTGCATTTATTCAAGGGGAAAAGGGTCATTTGGCGGACCAATGAAAGTTGAGGGCAAATGAAAAAATGAAAAAAAAAGGAAAAAAAAGAGAAGAAAAAAAAGAGAGGGTGAAGTGTGAAAATAAAGCAAGTAGGGCCCAATTATGTTTTTTTATTACGCTTTTATTAATAAAAAGCAAAAAAAATACAAAAAAAAAAAGATTTTACATTTTTTCATCATTTTCAGAAAATCAAAATATCAAAAAAAAGAAAAAGAAAATCCAAGGAGATTTTACATGTTTTATCATTTTTTTTTGAAAAAAAAAGAAAGAAAAAATGTGTTTTCTATAAGTTAGTTGTTTTTTTTTAATTCTCGCCAGTATCCAATCTGCCCGAACTACGCATACCTGATTCTCGTCTTTCGGGGCGTGATACGTAGGCAACCCACATAGGGTCCGGTCTTCCTAGTAAATCTTAGGTTCTTGGCTTTGCGGGGTCTTAGCCAAATTTTGCACTTCTAGCCACCTTTTGGCTAAATAAGTCATTTTGCAAAAATAATCGCAGCCATGTCTTGCATGTGTCTAATAGGGAATGTTATTGCCTCACATAGTGTTGGTTTAAGTTTTCTCATACAGGTGTGAATTTACTAACCGGAGTTTGAGCAGGACATATACCCCAAGACCGCTGCATTCAGGAGTTGCTTAGGAGATTTACTCTTATTTTTATTTTTAGTTATTTTTGGGTATTTTTTTTATATCGTCTTTTACTTTCTAAGTTTTGTAATGTCAATTTTTTGTCATTGTACTTTTTGTTTTATATTTGACAAGGTCTGGTGTAATTCAAAAATCCAAAAAAAAAAGGGAGATGTTGCATTTTATATTTCCGTTATGAGTTTTTTTTAGAATACTAGTTCTAGAAATGAAAAAATTTGAGGTTGTTCTTTCTTTAGGCAATTAATATCCAGGACTTAAAATAAATTATTTTTATGTTTCCTTTAGTATATTAGGACCAAAATTCAAAAAAAATGAAACAGAATTTTCTTTTAGTACTTCTTTAAAAGCTTTCTTTAAGACGTTAATTCCAAAATCCAAAAAGATTTTCTTTTGAGGTGTTTCTTTGGGAAATTAGTGAAAAATGAAAAAACAATTCTTTTTATTTTTATTAGAACTTTAGGATATTGTACATAAAAAAAAATACTTTATCTTTTGTTTGTCATTAGAATTTCTTCTTGGGGGCAATCAAAGTTGAAATCCAAAATATTTTGTTGCTTGTTTCGAAATATTGCGTCAGGATATCAAATGAAAATTCAAAATATGTTTATGTGGTTTATTCTTTAGATTTCCTTCTTTTCTTAAAAAAAAATGTCAGTTTGTTTACTCTATTCCCGATCTTCCAGAACTACGCAATGATCTGATTCATGCGGGGTCATGATACATAGGCAACCTACATAGGGTTCGATCGGATCATTGTTTTTATTATGAAAAGAAAAAGGGAAAAGGAAAAAATCAAAAAAAAAAAAGAGAAAAGAAAAAGAGGTGAAATCATGGGATGTGAGAAATGAGAGGGAAGAAAAGAGTGATAATCCGAAAGGAAAAAGGGGGAAGGAAAAATGAGCGAGCTAAAGAAGGGCGAGAAAAAAGAAAGGAGAGAGGATGAAATGAACAAATTGGGATGATGACCTTTGTACCCTCGAAGTCATTTTTAGAACCGATAACTGTGGCTAGGTGCATTGCACGTAAAGTGAAATTATCTTATGTTAAATGCTCTAACGCTAACGTGATGGTTTCATTTTGTCATATCTTTTAAGAAGGTGGTTGGTTTTGTGATTTTTAAAGTAACTCTTCCATACAACACAAAGGCAAAAGGTAATGGCAGAGAACAACAGAACTGAGTGGGTTGATACGGGTGCCCAAAAGCAATTTTTCAGACCCATATGCGAAAGGCTTTGATCCTGCTGTTCGATGCATGTACCACTCTAAAAGGTCCGGGGGGGGGGTGGGTAGGGGGCGGACTAGCAGACTAGGTAGGGAAATTGTTTGGTCGTCCTTTTAGTTA
>NW_017672041.1:146481-184758 GCF_001879085.1 Nicotiana attenuata | reverse complement strand
TGTGCCCAGCCACCAAACTGGGGCAGAAAATCTTCTTTGTTTGTCTATTTTGTTGAAATCAGGCGCCCACCTGGAGAACAAGGGAATACATTTCAAGTGTCAGCAATCAGGCGCCCACCTGGAGAACAAGGGAATACATTTCAATTTCAGCAATCAGGCACCCACCTGTAGAACAAGGGAATACATTTCAATTTCAGCAATCAGGCGCCCACCTGGAGAACAAGGGAATACATTTCAAGTTCAGCAATCAGGCGCCCACCTGGAGAACAAGGGAATACATTTCAAATTCAGCAATCAGGCGCCCACCTGGAGAACAAGGGAATACATTTCAAATTTCAGCAATCAGGCGCACACCTGGAGAACAAGGGAATACATTTCAAATTTCAGCAATCAGGCGCACACCTGAAGAACAAGGGAATACATTTTAAGTTCAGCAGTCAGGCGCCCACCTGGAGAACAAGGGAAGTACAATTCAAATTTTAGCTTTCAAATTTTTAGTAATATTTGGTAACATGATGCTCTCAGCCACCAAATTAGGGCAGAAAATTTTCTTTGTTTTGTTGCAGTCAGGAGCCCACCTGGAGAACAAGGGAATACTTTTCAAGTTCAGCAATTAGGAGCCCACCTGGAGAACAAGGGAATACTTTGCAAGCTTCAGCAATCAGGCGCCCACCTGGAGAACAAGGGAATACTTTTCAAATTCAGCAGTCAGGCGCCCACCTGGAGAACAAGGGAATACATTTCAAGTTTCAGAAGTCAGGAGCCCACCTGGAGAACAGAGGCATACATTTAAAGCTTCAGCAGTCAGGAGCCCGCCTGGAGAACATGGCACACATTTCAAGTTTCAGCAGTCAGGAGCCCGCCTGGAGAACAGAGGCATATATTTCAAGTTTTAGCAGTCAGGAGCACGCCTGGAGAACAGAGGAATACATTTCAAGTCAGCATTCAGGAGTCCACCTGAAGAACAGAGGAATACATTCAAGCTCAGTAGTCAAGCATCACTTGAAGAAAGGGAAAACACTTCAGAATGCAATTCAAGTCAGCAACAAAGGAGGCTGGCGGAAAGAATGCGAGTAAACAGTCCGAGATGATCAACGGAAGTTAGTCACAATCCAAAATAATAAAAGAAGAGGAGAAATAAAAGAAGGCAAAAGTGAATCCAGATGCAGAAGTAGAGAAAGATGTGAATTGCTTAAGACATGATTGGAGTCACAAGCATGGTGTGGTGTCCGGGTTTGGTCCGAAAAGCTGAGGAAGAATGAATTAGCACCTGCAACTAGCAAGCATCAAGGTTCAAATCCAAAGTCTGCATGAAGAACCATTCAAGACTCAAGATCAACCTTCAGAAGACTTATAGATAGGAATCTTGTAACTTGTAGTTGACAGGCTTAGCTAGTCTTTTTCATGTTTCGAGTTTTAATAACAGGACAGCGGACCGGAACCTCGGCGGAACGGCACCTCGACTGGCTCTCCACCTTGGCATACTCCATCATCGCACTCGCTTCTGAACTACACTAACCTGATTCCTTTATAGCCAAGGATATGTAGGCAACCTCGGAAGCAAGGTTCGGTCAAATCTTTCAAATGCTTCCCACAGAGTATTCAAACGGGCAAAAATCGCTCGTATCCGCTCACTTTATCTTTGTACGAAAACTCTTCGTGTTTCCGAGCAAAGAGGGGCAGCTGTGAGCACGTAATTTTTGCCCTATATGAATTACTCCCATAAAATATCAGAAAATAATTTTTCCCAATTTTTGCAATTTGATAGGATTTTTGTTAATTATTTGCATTTTTGTGCATATTTAATTTCCATTAAAAATCAAAAATACAAAAAATATCATGCATTGCATTTAGAGTTTGTGTTCACATTTTAGGATTAGATAATTAATTAATTGCTTTATTAAACAAAAAGAAAATTACAAAAATGGCTCATTTTTACATTCTTAGCTTTTAATTTTGGATTATTAAGTTTTCTCTTTAAATTTAGGATCAATTAATTCTTGAAAATATTATAGTTAGATAATTAGCTTAATTTTACAATTGGAATTAATTTAGGAATTTAATTTAGGTTTTTAATTAACTAAAGAAAGAAAAGAAAACAAAAAGGGAAGCTTGGTCTTAAATTCGAAATTGGGCCATGTGATGAGTGAGCCCAAATCTTTCAAAACCCATTCTTCACTTAAACTAGCCCATCTCCTTACCCAGCCCAAACCGGGGCGACCCGACCCAACACCCAAGACCCGGATCCTTATTCTTCTTAAAGACCTAGACTATACAAATTAAACCCTAGACTCTAATAGAGAGGAGAGCGCCGCAATACACAGTAGACGACCCACCTCCTTGATTTCATCTTCTCCAGGAGACCCATCCCCTTCTATCTCCTTGAACAGACAAAAATGAACGCCTACAATGGCTGAAGAGAACACAAAATAACGCTCAGAAATCTGAAAGACGAATCAGCCGATACACAAGACCCCCACTGAAAATATCATCTTCTTCTCAGCCATTTTCATGGCTTCTCAAGCAATAAAACAATGACGATCTCTGACCAGAACCAGGCGATTCCAACAGCCAACGCACCCCATCTCTGAAAGCACCTCTAAAATTCCAACGAACCCACCTTAGCGACAACCAGTTTCAGCTACTAAACACGTCGGAAGACGACCCCTAACACAACAGAACGCTACTGCCTCTGTTTTTTTTCTTTCCCATTCACGACAGCCCCCAGAACCAGGCCGCTATTCTGCTCTCAAAAATCACGCGCACACACGCAAACAGTTTTACGTCGAGGTTGATTTGAGGTCGCCGCTATCCGTTCGAGGCTCAGTTCCCTGTTCGAGGTTGCGATTCCGATCCAGATGCCTAGCCTATAGCTCACTTGAATGCTTTGCTGTCCTAGAGCTTTATTTTCATTGTATTTGCTCCAGAATTTCAATAATATAAGGTCAGTCCTTCCGTTTGGTTTTTTCTGTCTGCTGCTTTCGTTCTCATGACTAGTTTGTTAATTTGTAAATGTTTGTAACTTGGAATGATATCTTGTTGCATACTAATTGTTTGAGCTATATGCAAGCATTTCCGATCTATTTTATTATATGGGATTGAGATTGTCTTTAACTAATTTTGTGATTTTAAGGGCTGGGCTGAGTTTTGCTTTTTGAACAATGTTAGTTCTATGTTCTAGCTGTTTGATGTAGAAGTGGTCGATAGGGATAAAATATTTGAATCTCGCTGAATGTCGCATTAATCTGCCTCGTCTCGTTCAGTGCTTAGATCTGTTGTTTGTGTTTGCTAGCTTTTTGTTAATTCTTATATATATCGTAAGTCGGCGTGTATTCCGAATCATTCACGAGTAGTTGATTAGTATCCATGTTCTAAAGTTCATTTTCGGGTGTTCCAACTACTTTCTCTTGGGCGTTTCTCATCATGTTTGCCTCTTTTCGCTCACGATGATTGCACGCAGAAATTGATTTTGTGTCATCCTTTTGAACATGTCGATTGTTTTGTAAATAGTGACTGTAGTTTTTTAGTCTTCGACATTGATTGTAATTCCCCCAATTGGAAAAGTGTTCATTTTTTATAAAGTTATGGGATCTCTCTGTTGCTTGGATTTGTGAATTGTTTCTCCACAAAGTGATTTTGGTCATAAGTTTAGTAAATCATAAGATGAGATAGGTGCATTGAATTGGCACAATTTAAAAGCAGGTAGTGAATAAGCATGAATCTCACAATTTGCTTAGGCTCGTAATAAGATTATCACGGCAACGGGTACGGTTCCCGTGACGTAGTTGTGGTATTAAATTTCGAATTAGCTTTAAATATGAATATCTTTAATTCGTTTAGTTGAGTAGATTCGAAGTGCGCCGTGCCAGACAAAAATGACAATTGCATGGCCCTCGTTTAATTAATCTTTTAAATTCTTAGAATTCGAGGCGTGCCATTTAGCAAATTTCCATGGCCCTCGCAAAGTTAAAAACGCGTAGTTGCTTAGGCGCGTTGTTTTAATAATTCACCTTCCTAAACTCGAGTGCACATTTATGTGACCCAAATCCAAATCTCAACGAAGTCGAAATGTGTCAAAAATCGCGGGTGCATTTATGTGATGCGGTTCGAGACATGTTTTCACGACGTTGCAATTCTCTTAAAATAATAATAATAAAAGCGGTTCAAAGTTAAAAGCACATAGATTAAAATATGTACTAAAATCAAAACAAATAAGCCAAATATGACAGATGAGCGACCGTGCTAGAACCACGGAACCCGGGAATGCCTAACAGCTTCTCCCGGGTTAACAGAATTCCTTACTCGGATTTCTGGATCGCGGACTGTTAAACAGAGTCATGATTTCCTCGATTCGGGATTCTAAACTGGTGACTTGGGACACTATAAATCTCCCAAGTGGCGACTCTGAATCTTTAATAAACAAATCCCGTTTCGATTGTCCTTTAATTGGAAAAACTCCTTTACACCTCTGCGGGTGTAGTAGGTGTGACACCTAAAACTATCGTTAGTGATAGGGATGCTAAATTTTTAAGTCACTTTTGGAGAGTTCTTTGGGCGAAGTTGGGAACTAAATTGCTATTTTCTACATCTTGTCACCCACAAACTGATGGGCAAACTGAAGTAGTTAATAGGACCTTAGAGAATATGTTGAGAGCTGTTTTAAAAGGAAAATTAACTTCTTGGGAAGAACATTTGCCCAAGGTAGAGTTTGCCTATAATAGAACTATCCACTCTTCTACTGGTAAGTCTCCTTTTGAAGTTGTTTATGGATTCAATCCCCTCACTCCCCTTGATTTGTTACCTTTGCCTACTAATGACATTGTTAATCTTGATGGTAGGAATAAGGCTGAAATGATGAAGAAGGTTCATGAACATACAAGGCTTGCAATTGAACGGAAGAATGAACAAACTGCCTTAAGAAGAAATAAGGGGCGAAAATCTGTCATTTTTAAGCTGGGAGATTTAGTTTGGGTGCATTTTAGGAAGGAAAGATTTCCTTCCAAACGAAGACCCAAATTAGATCCAAGAGGAGATGGGCCATTTGAAGTCCTTGAAAGGATTGGAGACAATGCTTACAAACTTGACCTTCCTAGTGAATATCAAGTTAGTGCTACCTTCAATGTTTCTGATCTTTCCTTGTTTGATGCAGGCTCGAATTCGAGGGCGAATTCTCTTCAAGAAGAGGGGAATGATAGCATTCATGGCAGCTCAACATCATTGAAGGAGAAGGATGAAGCTCTGGAAGCTCCAAGAAGGCCCATGACAAGGTCTCAAACAAAGAAATTTCAAGACAAGCTTAATAGGCTTCAATTGGCAATTAAAAAGTGTCTTATAATAGAAGAAAAGCTCCAGCACAAGGAGGATCTTTGGGCCAAGTCTTACAACTATTTTAAGGCCAAAATTAAAGTCCAAGAGGAGATGGAATGAGGCCCAAATATGCCCCAAAAGAGAGGAATTTTCAGCAGCCCAAATAAGCCCAAAAATAGTTTCTAGAATATATATTTAATAGTTGTTTTAATCTATGTTGACTTGCATTGGTCTATGTGTATGTTGACTACATTGGTCTTAGTGTGGGTAGTCTTCTATGCTTCTAGGGAATATAATTCTCATTTATTCAAGTCTTGACTAGCTCCTTCTTTACTACTATATAAAGGGGTGCTTGTCTTCCATTGTAGAACATTATCGAAGATTAATATTATTATTGTGAGTTCTTTTGAACCTTTGTGAACTTTACTTTGAAGATTTATCTTGCAACCCTAACTAGTTCATAGCTTAAGGTAGTAAGATAATTTTCTTTCTTGTGATATCTTTGGTTTCTTTTGATATTCTTCGAAGGCAACTAGTTTCTTTTACTAGTTGTTGTCGTAAGTTATTCAAACTAGAAGTCAAGATCCGAATCTAGTTCTTAATTAGCTTATCTCTAGTGAAGGCAATTGGTTTCATAACCAACTTTTTGTCATTTAGGATCTTGTCAAAATCTAGATTAACATAATCTCAGGGTTCTTGAACCTTTCCTTGAATTTCGACATATCTAGTTTATTTTTCTTGCTTTTCTTAATCCGCTTGCATTTCTTTACTACTTCCATATTTCATCAACTTATTTTCTTTAAGTTCTTGGATCTCCCAAACTTTTCTTTAAGTTCTTGGATCTCCCAAACTTTGTGTTATCAACAATGTTCTCCTGTCTTAGATTTGCAAATACATATGGCCTTTTGCAGTCAAAAGTTTCCCTTTAGAAGTATCCATTTAAAAAGGAGGCATGGTCGGCCACACAATGAAGAATATTCTAAATTTCTGAGTGTCACAATTGATGCATGTCACAATAAGTCCCACTTGGCGCCCTGACGCTAATAAAATGAGCAATTGATGAGAAAATCCAGAAGCTCTAAACTGGTTAGACTGGTGTTCATGGAAGATTTTTACATCGGATGGTAACTCCCAGAGAGCTAAAGTTATAGTCAAAAGTAAAAATCATATAGTTGTACATTAATAGTATACTATGATTTTTTTGTCTACAATTGGAGATGGCACATTAACAGTGGAAAAAATTATTTCACTTGACAGAAAATATTTTTACTTAATCCAGTAACCTGAAAATATGTGTTTATTCTGCGAAAAAATAAAGATCGGTATCGAAGAGTTCCAACTGGCTGATTTCATCCTATATTGCACGTCCCTATCCTCAATAATATAGATTTTGGTCTATAAATAAACAAATACAAAATCCTTTTTGATCTAGGCTTTGACGAATATGTAGATAAAATGTAACTTATTTTTCTGAAATAATAGTGTAATGGAACAGACCCTAAAAAAATCTTCTTCATAAGTATATAAACATCTAAGTGGCATCCTCTGATGAAGACAGAAGCAAGAAATAAAAATACTTCTACTGTGATGCAGACATATCGACATGCTTAATTGTTTATCAGATACTTCACTAATCGTATGACAGATATTAAGGACCATCTCTCGATTTGTCATCATATACCCTTAGCTGCAGCAATAGTTTTATAAGATGATAGAAAAAAAAAAAAAAAAAAAACAGGCTCTGCCTAACCTCATGACTTATAAAATGATAGAAGAAAAAAAAAAGAATCTGCCTAACCTCATGACTTATAAAATGATAGAAGAAAAAAAAGGCTCTGCCTAACCTCATGACTTATATGCTGAAAAACTGGAATAACAAATTACTGTAGTTAAACAAAGGAAACTATCAAAAGATTTGCAAATACGACACTGTGAACCTGAACAAACAAAAGGGATTTGCACACATAATGATCTATATTAAAACAGCTAAGCAGGAACCATTGTCTGCTTTGCTCTTTACATCCCCTTTTTCCTCTGATAACCAGATAACATGCAGACAAATGAGACAAATGAGAAAACCCAGAACAATGGTAAAAATTATTCTAAGCTACTCCACAAGCTCTACCTCATTCGTCAGCCAAGCCTTGATTTATCTCATCTCCACCAGCCACGACATTGGTTAGTGTAGAAGCCATAGCAGACATTTGTTATTACATGTCATTCCGTGAAAATAATAATGGTAACACATTAATTTCAACATCAATAATCACGTCTGCTTATTTTCACTTCCTGTTTCCCCTTGCATGCCGAGGGAATAGACTACTTCACAATCAATGAATATTGTCGTCTTGTGAAACACCTAGCAATTCTTAGCCTGATATTGATGTATCTTTTTGATATGACTCAAGCAATATAAATTAGCAACAAAAAAGCTAATAGGAAAAGGCTACCCAGCTTCAGCCGATAAATAAACCGGCTTATCGTAGAACAGATTCTGAATGGCCATATCTCATATAATCACCAGCTATATTAGCTAAGCTTCTCTTTATGCTATTACCACCCTATGCAGAAGTTCATTAATTGAACATGAATACAAACGAAGAGTTAAATATGATAGAATGGAAGAAATCTCTCAATAAAATAAAGTTGTAAAAGAAATTTGATGGAACCACATTCTCCCATTAACTTTTCAGCAATAGGAGGCAAGTTCTTGCTTTTTTGGCTTGTAAAATCAGTATGGAAGAAGCAAAACTAAAGCAAGTGAATCATCGACATGAAGATGAAGAACATATTAACAAATAGAAACAAAAAAAATCAGCATTGCCTGCAATAGATCACTTCAAATTAAAAAGAAGCAGAAATATTTTTCTTTGAGAAAGTATATTACTACATGCAATGCATAAGAAATCAAAAGATGTTCAAGTTTGTAGCATTCCATTTCCGAAGGAAAAACAAAAAAGCTTATGAGAGTGTGTCATATTGTTTATAATTTTTATAGTATTTTCAATATCAATATGCTCCTCAAAATTTCTCAGATATATATTATTTAAATTTATAAGAATAAAAAAGGGACAACGGTAGTGGACAAAACCACGTTAACACTACACTGGATGATTCGTGCACTCTTACTATTCCGCAATTTCAAAGAAAGAGAGTAGAACAACCTACTAAATATAACAATCATACCTTGCATCTTTAGTGTGTGGAAGACGGTAACAACCATAACGGTGACCCAATGCTTGTACAGTAGCCCCAGAATGATCAAAGTAAGATAAATTGACTTTCTTTTGGAAGATTCCTCAATCCCTCCTAGAGATTTTACTGTTGCAACCCAAATGGAAGGACAGAATACTCCATATAAGATGACTTGGACATATCATATCATCAAATAACATGGGTGCGAAGTCATTCATAATTATAGTCATTTTTAATACCTTAAATTTTCCATTGATAACAAAAACAAAATTCTTCAAAGCGACAATTATGTTTAAATCAGGCAATATTACTAATATGAACTAAGATTTGAGCTAAAATTTATATTCAAAAGAACTGCCAATAGCAATAAAGCCAGATCGTGAAAACCCAACCAACGCTCACCAGAGTTGTATTGAATCTTGGAGGTGCGCTCCACAAGCGCAGACCAATTTTCGGAAAGCAGCATGCAGCAACTCTTTTCCAGAGAGAAAAGTAACAAAAGATTAAAGATGTAAGTGAGAGGAAGGGAAAGAAAACAGAAATCATAGGGTAAGAACGAAGGAGGAGAATGGGAAATAAAAGAGATACATATAAGAGAAGTGCATGCCAGATGTCCTACGTAACAAACGGTAGACACGTTTCGGCCCAGAAAAGAAAAATGGTAATACACGTGTCCCTAGAGAAGGTAAATAGATTCATTCACCAATGACATAGTACTTGGTAATTGCAATTATACCCGTATCATATGTTCTTCTCTGAACACGTGTATTCCGCTTCTTATTTCTCCACTGCTATACTTCATTAGTAAAATCCAGAATCTCCCATTCATCTTCTACGTGCATTTCAGTTAGGGAACTATTCATGTTTTGATTGTTTGATGGTTTTTCTCCTTCTTCTTCTTTCATTATTTTTTCATTTTCCTCTTTGTTTTCTGTTACTTCTTTTCATTCCTCAAGGGTTTCATGTAGTTAAATTCTTTTACTCTATAGTTTAATTAAGGGTTTAAGATATTAACCTAAATTTTAAAATTGGGGATTTTTACAATTTAATCGATCTTCAAGCGTTTTTTTTTTTTTTTGAATTTCAAGGGAATAAATTGGCGAAGACTACAATAAAGCTGCTTGATAGTGCTTTGAGCGGCTCATATCGAGAGGTAAGGAGTTGAATTTTCACATCCTGGGTAAGCTATAAGAATTCCTTTGGCAACTTTTATCTTTCATTTATTGGGATTTTAATTTTTGCTATTTTTAATTCTCCCCTTTCTCACTGCTGTCAGATTGTTGTTGTTTCAACGGTGAGTGGTAATCAAATCTTCACTACTTCTTCATTTCTATAATCTTTTCTTCTGCATTCTCAGTATAAGACAACTGCGGCGCCGAGCTTGTTCTCTTGGCTATTGAAAATCTTAGTCCTATTTACTATATCTCGCCAGTTATCTTTGATTTTTGCAGGTTTAATGACTTTTGACGAGGAACAAATGTCGTTGGGGTATAAATGGCTAAGGTTATTCTCCCTAATTCCATTCCATTGCGTCATTGTGGGATGGTATGAATGAGTTGTTGTGACTTCTAAGCTTTTCCTCCCTTTTTTCGTGGCTATATTTCTTATATGTGCTTGTATTTTTGGGTGCATGTCGGTTCGCTTCTTCTGCTTGAACAATTATGCTTATGATTTTTTTCACAGTTTATAACTATAATGATCTGGCTATGGTATGAATATTCAATTAATAAGACAATTGATCGTTCCTTCCAACTTGGCATGCATATCCCTTCTACTTGATTTTCATAGAGCTAATGGTTGAGTTGACATTGGATGCCATTGGTGATTTCTTAAGTTCTTTGTCAGTTGGGAGATAGAAATTGAAACAAGTTTATGTCAAGAAGAGTTGTTTTGCAGTTTCTGAGTAGCGAAAGTAGTTGGTTTACTCTTGAACTTAAATGCAAATGCAGAAATTTCTTTGGTCTCAAATGTATCAGATGTACTAGATACCTTTGATCTTTGAATGAGTATTAATCATTTCAAGACTTGGTTGTATATTGAGTTAATATATAATATTTGTACATGATTTTATCGTTTATCTTCAAATTTGTTTCTCATAATTTATCATTTTAAAATAGAGAGGCTAGGTGGATAAGAATACTAGACAATCAAATGGTATTCTGAAGTGTTCAAAGATTATGCTACTAAGTTTTGTTTGAAGGAAGGTGAAGCTAAAAAAAAGGTAAATGATCTAATGGTGAAATGCTAGGAGTGGTACAGAACCAAATTTGCGTTTATAGGTTTATTCACTTAATTTTTATTTGAATGTGGGGATTTACCTTTTGCATCCAATATGTTTGGCCTAATTCCGGTTAGAGATGTTGTGTCTTCAACATCATTGATAGCAGGGTTTATAGATCAAAGATGTGGCAGTAAAGGATTTGTTTATTTGACATGCTGAAATATGTAGCATCGAGGAGTAAAATCCTTGGTTTGTATACTTCTTAATGTTTTTGCTAGGTTCAGGAGGTTATTATTTAATCAGATAGAATTTGTTTTGTATTTGAAAACTGATCGATAATTCCTCAGAACGGTTAGATGTAGCTAATTCATATATTGAGACTCATGAGAATAAAACTACTGGAGAACTAAGTATAAAAATATAATTACCGGAGAAAAATATATAATTATTGGAGAACTGAGTACAAAGTTTTAAGCTTTAGCAGCATAATAGTTGACCCAGAACAACATACCAAAATAAGGAGATTGAAAAAAAGGATAATCTACGCGGTATACCAATTGAAAATATCAGTTAACACCATATACAATTAAAATATTTTTTTTACTTTGTATACCTACTTTATAAAATTATTTTACCATGTATTCTAAAATATAATATTGAATATTCCAAATTAGAATATTGTGATATATTTAATTTGGATATTGTATTCCAAATTAGAATATTGTAGCATGTTTAGTTTGAATATTGTATTCCAAATAAAAAATTATTGTATATTTGCATTGGATATTGTATTCCAAATTAAAACGTTGTAGTATATTTTGTTTGGATGCTTTATTCCAAATTAGAATATTGTAGTATGTTTTGTTAGAATATATTTAATCTGGATATTGTATTCCAAATTAGAATACTGTAGCATGTTTACTTTGAATATTGTATTTCAAATTAAAAGTTATTGTATATTTACATTGGATACTGTATTTCAAATTTAAGCGTTGTAGTATATTTGGTTTGGATACTGTATTCTAAATTAGAATACTGTAGTATGTCTTGTTAGAATATTATGGTATGTTTTGTTTGGATATTGTATTCTTCGTTAGAATATTATGGTAAGATAGGTTTGGATTTTTCAAATTAGAATATTGTGGTATCTTTTATTCCAAATTAAAACATTATGGCCTGTTTAATTAGAATATTGTATTTCGAATTAGAATATATGGTAAGTTAGATTTGGATTGTATTCCAAATTAGAATATCGTGATATGTTTTAGAATATATGGAGGTATACCGTGTAATATTTTTGGGACATTTGATGTAGTTTCACCGAACGACACAATAGCCAAACATAGTAAAGAAAATAATCCAAAAGGATTTTTGTATAGAAAGAAGAATAGTTGTTAGGAAATGTAAGTCTTAGTAGTACTGTTATATAATGTACTAAAAATATTGGGAGAAAATGAGCATAAAATGTAATTGACTCCCTACGATATAGTGTTGGGATATAATGAGTGAAACTATTATATACATTAAAACTGGAATAACTTCTTTTTCCTAATAATTTTCCTTATGCATTGATGGTGTTATATTTCAGAATAACTTCCTAATACCTACTATGAAGTTAAAACTGTATGATTCATGTTAGTATTCCTTCATCCAATTTTTGTACTTCTTTTCAAAAAAGGAAATTAGGATTTTTTTTAATTTTTTTTTTGTAAATATGAACTAAATTTGATTTGGTGTTCCTTATGACTGATAAGATTTCTTTGATTGGTAGTACAATTTATGGCAGGAGCTATGGTGTCTACGAGGAATAAAAGATAAGCTAAGCTCTTGGAAAAATGACAACAAGAGATTAGAGTCATTATATTCTTTTATGGTTCCCTATATTTTCATCATCTTGCAATACTATTTCAAAGAAAAAGGTGTAATATATAAGAAGCTAATATAAGAAATTGTGTATGTACTTCATCGCACATTCTCTTTGATTTAGAAATTAGGGAAATTTTCATAAAGCATTATCTTTTAGTAGTAATTAGCCATTTATAGATACCATTTGCTATATTACAGATTATAGATATCTTATAATTAAATATTTTGCTATAAACCTTAAAAGGTATCTATAGAATATAATTTTTTTAAATAGTATTTATTTAAAATAAATAAGGTGTTAACCTTTGCTGTAGGAGGTAAAAATTCCTAGAAAATTAATGTATGTTAGCTTTAATTTGAAAAAAGATTCACTTAAAGTCCAGTAGATAAAAGGTCCTGGTCCAATTGATAAAAGGTCTTATATTGTTATCTCCATACAAATCTGGGCTAACCTATTTTTTTTATTGTTCTAGGGTAACGTATTTTTATCCTCAAAAGGACAAGAAGCAAAAGTAAGTTATAACACAACTAGATACAGAGACATAATATGACAATGATATCACTCTCTTAATTGTTAAGAAACCACTTAAAATAAAGTGCTACCTAAAAAAATAACTAGAACAAAGATGATACCTGTCATCTGGCGTCAATGCCATTAAGATCTAAATTAAAAGAACCTCGGAGAAGACTGATTAAAGAGAGGTCTGGCTACATCTTCCCACATTCATTGGCCATACCTTAAATGCGATTAGATGAATGTGATTTTGGTATTTCAATTGATTTAACATGTGCGATGTTGATAAAGAGGAGGAAACAGAAACTATATTTGGTGTCTTCTCCCAAAAAATATTAGTTTGTTACCGATATTAAATTTCAGTAGCAAAATTAGTGACAAAAGGTACGAAATTGTATCTTTTTGAAGTAGAGAAAGACTTTTTTTTTGCTAAAGAATGAAAAAGATATCAGAGTGTCCCTGATCGGAAATTGGAAGCACTTAGTGATTCTTTGCATTCAAGAACATTTAGATGGTTTTGCACTTTGTTACTTATATTGGCCAATGGTAACTACATGCTGAATTGTTTTTTTTGTTAAATCATAGGTGGTTTCATTTGGTCTGGCTCACAAAACTGATTTATGTGGACTAGGATGTCACTAGCTTTGTCTTATAATCTGGGAAGTAGGGCAGTGATTTATCCAGCAGCTGCTTAATTTGGTTGAGAAAGACGCAGAGGAAAGCAAACAAACAAGTCTAGCCAAGGTTCGTGGTTGATGAGTACATAAAGATATTTCGGACTGAAGTTTGAGGAAAAATGCAGTTTGAAAGATGATGTGAGAAGTGATACAGTTGCAACTGGTTAGAATCTAATTCAAGAGGAAATATGTGGTCTAAAAAGAAAACAATTCGTTCTATAAGTTCATATTATTTGCCTATTCTTTTATAATGTAAATTTAAGTTATTCATGAAGGTGGTGTCTTGCTACTGATATGAAGAGACTCAAGTTTGTAAGTAATTTATAATTATGCCAAAGCTTTCCGTCATGTTGGGTCGTGCTGTAGCACGGGCATCCCTGTCTAGTATGTGTGTATATATATATATATATGTGTTAAGGTAAAACATCTTGATACTTGGGTATATTTCTTTTCATAGTTAAGAGTATTGTCACGACCGCGGTTCGCCCTCCGTGAACCATCGTGACGGCACCTAGTCTCTACAACTAGATAAGCCCAAATTGCGGAAAAGAAACCAAAAACTTGCGGAAGTAAAACAATTTAAAAC
Organism: Nicotiana attenuata; assembly: GCF_001879085.1. Taxonomy (NCBI): domain Eukaryota; kingdom Viridiplantae; phylum Streptophyta; class Magnoliopsida; order Solanales; family Solanaceae; genus Nicotiana; species Nicotiana attenuata. Next base: position 170,392 of record NW_017672041.1, on the reverse strand, counting down.
AGAAATAAGAAATAACCAGTGTATAAATGTGCCGCTCGGCAAACACCATATTTAACTCTCAAAACCAACACATAAATCCAAGACCCGGAAATCCATGAATCACAAGCTAAGAAGTGCTACACAGCTCTAACTCCAGAATGTCTAACAAGAACTGAAAATACATAAGGGCTAATACTAAACAGCAAGAATAGAAAGAGACTCCTCGGTCTGCGGACGCGGCAGATATACCTTGAAGTCTCTACAGAAATGCCTCGCCTCAAGGATGATAAGACTGAGCGAAAGTACCTGGATCTTCACATGAAAAACATGCGCAGAAGGGGCATGAGTACACCACAGCGATACTCAGTAAGTGCCAAGCCTAACCTCGGTCGGGTAGTGACGAGGAAGGTTAGGGCTCTACTGAGGTTAAGTAAGATATAAGGGTTAACATTGTGAAATAAACAATGTAAATAAGTAACACAAGATATAAAGGACAGCGACAACTATCACAGAGGTAAGTAAAACACAGTAAGAGAACACAACTCAGCTCCAAGATAACAATCGGGGACCTCCCAGGATACCGTCCTGTGGTCCCCAAATATAAATATCATATCCAGTGGATCTCCCGGGTGCAGTCCCGTAGTCCAACTCATAAATGTGCAGGGGGATCTCTCGGAATGAAATTCCGTAGTCCCAAAGTAAACATACAGGGGAGCTCCCGGGATACCGTCCCGTAGTTCCAAAGTAAAAGTGGGGGATCTCCCGGAATGCAATTCCGTAGTCCCAAAGTAAACATAAAGGGGAGCTCCCTGGATACCGTCCCGTAGTCCCAAAGTAAAAGTGCAGGGGGATCTCCCGAAATACCGTTCCGTAGTCCCAAAGTAAATACGTAGCAACAACAAGAATTCAATCCAATCAATTTCATATCAAAGTGAAGCAGGTAATCCTAGCCTAGCATGGTGCACGTAATAGAATTAAGACAGTTAAGGCAAATAGAGCAATTTAGACAAGTAGACATGCTTCTCTAGGCTATAATAGATTTAATTTCCAAACAGTGTAAGTAAGAAAAGGAAGAACACAATTCAAGGCTCTTTTTAATGAAAAACCGGATTTCCGACAATTAGCACAAGTACGCGCTCGTCACCTCACGTACGAGGCATTTCAATTACCACAATATCAATCCTAAGGGGAAAGGTCCCCCACACAAGGTTAGACAAGCCACTTACCTCGAACCGGCTCAAAATCAACCCGAGATCACGTTCTTGCCACGAGTATTCGACTTCAAATGGCCCCAATCTATTCATTCAATTTCATAACGTAAATAACACCTCAAGTAACTGATTCCACAATTAAATTCTAAGCTAATACGCGAAATTAGTTAAAATGACCAAAACGTCCCTGGGCTCACGTCTCGAAATCGGGTAAAATTTATGTTTTCAGAAGCTTCGCACTCTCACGAGTCTAACCATACCAAAATTATCCAAATCCCATAACATTTCGACCCTCAAATCCTCAAATCTATCCGAGAGGGTTTTTGAAACTCTTCCAACTAAATCCACAAATTTAATGCCAAAACTAGTAATAGATTCGAATAATCTAACCAAAATTAAGTTAATGACACTTACCCCGTTGTTTTTCTAAAAAAATCTCCCGAAAATCACCTCTCCCCGAGCTCCAAATTGGTAAAAATGGAAAATGGGACTTCGTCCCATTTTCAGAACTTAAAACATTCTGTCCAGCAAGTTTCGCATCTGCGACCGGATGAGCCGCACCTGCGGTCTATGCCGGCCCTCCCTTTTTCCGCTTCTGCGATGTAATAGCCGCTTCTGCGGCTCCGCACCTACGGAACCCAAACCGCAGGTGCGGTTATGACAGATACCAGCAATAAAAATCTTCCCAAGTCCACATTCAACTTCCGTTAGGCACCCGAAACTCACCCGAGGCCCCCGGGACCTCAACCCAAAAGCACAAACATATCCTAATACCTTATTCAAACTTGTTCCAATCATCAAAACATTTCAAACAAAAATCAAATCAACTAAAACACCCCGGATTCAAGCCTAAGTTTCTAAAATCTTTCGAATTCCGCTTTTGATCAAAAAGTCTATCAAACCTCGTCCGAACGACCTGAAATTTTGCACACACGCCACATTCAACACTACGGAGCTATTCCAACTTTCGGAATTCCATTCCGACTCTCGGATCAAAATCTCACTATCGAACTGGAAACTTCAAAATTCGACCTTTCGGCATTTCAAGCCTAAATTAGCTACGGACCTCCAAAACACACTCCGGACACGCCCCTAAGCCCGAAATCACCCAACGGAGCTAACGAAACCATCGGATTTCCATTCGGAGGCCGTCTTCACACTGTTCCGACTATGGTCAAATTTCCCAGGCTTAAGCTCTCATTTGGGAACTAAGTGTCCCAGAACTCTCCGAAACTCAAAATCGAACATCCCGGCAAATTAAAATAGCAGAAATAAACTTGGGGAAAGCAGTTAATAGGAGATCGGGGCATTAATTCTTAAGACGGACGGACGGGTCGTCACAAGTATACAAGGCTTAGCTAGATAGAGAAACAATTAAAATTCAAACGTGTTAAATTTAAATTTAAAATTTAAGCAGTATGCAGTACAGTTGGAGTAATATTTTTTGTTTCTTTCGACGTTCGTCCGTGTTTTTATTCCCTTGTCGCTAATCATTGTTTCATTTTTAAAATAAACCCTTTTTTAAAAATCAATGTCCGCCCTACGTAGAAAAATAAAAGCAGATAAACATATTCATTATTTAATTTAGTAAATCCTCAAAGAATATCAAGATTCTAACAAATTGGTGTGGGTTTTATTTTAAAGGATGCTGCAAATTTCATCCATGTCCTACCACCCACCATTAGTTATACATGCATTCTAGTAAGTATTTCTGTGCTACTAGATATGTATAATCTAAATGCAGCAAGCTATTGATAATTATAGTAGTTCTATTTTTCTCAATTTTTAGTACTAATAATCAGTGTTACTTAGTAGTTAGCTCGTTGATGTATTCTGGATTATGGAGCTCCTCCATTTAAACTTCCCGTCTATTTTGTTGGAACTCGAGCACATTATGAAATTCTAACATATTATATTGGAATCTCGTATGTAAATATTCGAACTCCAGCATATTATGCTGGAATTTTTTCAGATTTGTAAGGGCGTTTTTTTCAGATTATATGTTTACATGAAAAAATAGCTAAATCTCGATTACTTTTGAAATTGTGGCTTTTTTTTAATTACCAGCTGTAAATCGGGCTATTTCTATTTTTTTCTCCTATTTTGAGAGGTGTTAGAATGGCTTATTGGTGTTTTTATATTCAATATTTGACGAAATTAACAATGAAGCCAGAAGATAGTATTTATAGGTTTAAACCTTATAACCTCACTGGTATTACAACAACCCAGTAATAGTGAGTAATTTAATGTTGGTTCATGGAAGAAAACAATAGGACGGTGCTCAACATAAAGTCGTCATTAAAACCCTACTAATCCAACTTTAAACTAATTAAATACATGACACCAGCTAATCCAACTTTAAACCAATTAAATAAGCAGTTGGTATTCAAACTGTTTGTCTTATTAAATAATGAAATATCCTTTGGTTGAAAATTTGTGCGCTTTCTTTTTAGATAAAATAGAAAACAGAAGTGGGATTACTCTCAAGATTTTATTATTTGATTGGTGATATGATAGTGGAGGAACCATCAGGGGGCCCGACGTATTTTGGGGCCTAAGTCCAAACTTTTTGAGGGGCCTTAACTTTTTAATTTTTTAATTTATTATTTATTTGAAGTCTATATTTTAGTTTTTCTTATATACAAAGTTATTAATAATTTTCTTATAATCAATAACTCCTAATAAGTATTTCTCAATTGACAATATAACTAATCCATTTAATCTTTCTTGTGCCATTGTTGTTCTTAGGTAAGATTTTATCAATTTAAATTTTGAAAACTTCTTTCCGTTGAAGCAACGGTAACATGAGTTATTAACCTTATTCCATAAGTAATTTAGGCATTTGGAAAAGAATTAAATCTTTTTATTTGATTAACTGTATTAATTAAACTGTTATCTTCTAATTGTACTACTTTCCTTAATACTTTTAATTCAGAAAATAAATCTAAACCATCAATATCGAATTGATTATTACGTTTTAAGGAACATTCACGATTAAGGCAATATTTTTTCAAATTTCCAATATCTAGTGATCATAGTTTTTACTGCTAAATAGAAAACCAAAAATATTTTCATATGCTTCGAATTGTCCAAATCTATTTTGAAGTGAAAAAATAGTCTTGTCTACAATGTATAGAAGTAATCAACTCTAAATGACTCTTTGAAATATTTTGAGATTTCATTATCAATATTTGTATCAAATTGTTACATCCTATATATCACACATTTTTTTACGAAATTCGGGTTCGATATTCATTTCAAGTGCAATTTTCTTGGTAGAAAGAAATCAAACTTTTTCACTGGACAAAACTCTTTTTTAAACTTATACATAGTCTATTAAGTATAACAAAAAATGTCCCCCCTCCTCCCACAAATATGGGACCTAAAGCGATTGCTTTATTTGCTTTATGAAAGGGCTGCCCTTGGGAGCCATGAATTTTAATATTGAGATTCAAAAAAAATGTTAGAGTGCCTGGAAGTTGAATCTACAAATGTGAAATTTTCGATGCGAATTCAAAATTTGTCGGACTCCAAAGATACTAGGTAATGTTGGGTTTTAAGCATTAATATGGCTTAAAAGAGGGTGAATGAGAAATAGAGGGAATTGAAAATTTAAGTGAAATTTTAAGTTTTCCCCCCTTGATGAAGGAACATTGTCCCATATTGAAAGATGAAGAGCTTTTTAATGGGTATATAAACAATTGCTCTTCTTCTAGCTCTTAAAAAGTTGAGAAGAAGGCAAGCCTCGCTGTAATACCCTATATTTAATAGGGTGTATTGGTCAATAGCAAAATAATAATAAAATAATAACCAAAAAAAAAAAGAGGGAGCAAATTAATAAAACAAAATAACTAAAAAAAGAAAGAAAAAAAATAAGAAAAGCAAAAAGGGCCCATTACACTATCTGCCAACAAAGAATTGAAAAGGGTTAACAACACCCTTATAAGGAAAACGAAGCAGAAAGCTTCGAATAGGCAAAAAAAAAAAAAAAAAAACAAAGGAAAACGAGCATAAAAAGAAAAAGGGGAAAAGAGAAGAAGAAGAAAAAGAAGAAGAAAGCTTTGGGCAAAGGAAGAATTTGGAGTTGAAATTGAAAGTATTAAAGCTCTCCTTCGACTCAAGAGGTTAACCTTCTTCTTCTCATCAGGGGCGTACGCAGGATTTTTTGTAAGCGGTGTCGAAGTTTAAAGTGGTGAACAAATTATTACAATAAATATGGGAGATAAGAAATAGAGAAGAGCAACACCATCAAACTCTGTCATTTAGAAATTACGAGTTATAGATGATGAGAACTTTTTCGTAGTTACGGTTTAAAATTCCTTTATTTTATTATAAAATAATTACTTTTAAAAGTTAAATAGTATTTCTTTATCACTTATGGTGTCACGGAAGAGAACACAGTTCTGTTTTTAAACAAAAGAGGCCTCCTGGACGTTGCAAGGAGGTGCTTAACCATCACACCAAACACTATCTTTTGTTTAGCAATGTCGTATGATTTATATGTATACGTTTTGCACAATGTTTATGTGCAATAACTAAAGTTTTCCGGCGAAGCGGTGTCGGATGACACCGCTTGGACTAGGGTGCATCTACCCCTGCTCCTCATCTGTTGAATTATTTCACTGTATCTCTACAATTTCATGTAGTACAAGAGAATTCAATATCAACTTTCTATATATATAGACATAAAAAAATGACTTACCGCGATTATTTTGACATTAAAGAGGACAAGAACATTTAAGGAGTCTTAAGATTTGGAACTGAAAAACTAATTAAGGCAGCCATAGATCGTGACTCCACAAAAATCAGGAAATTAGAAGTTTAATTTGGAGACAATCAAGAAGCCAATATTAAGCAAGAAGATTCCAGAAGCGGAAATTTAAACATCAACCTTCGGAAGAATTAGAAGGAGATACAGTAAGGATATTCTGGATATTAAATGAAGCAAGTCAGCCACAACGGTCAAATGCCATCAAGTATAAAAAGGAGTGGAACCGTGACAAAAATTTAACACCTTTACCTTAGCATAATTTTCTATCTTTGCAAACATTGTAATCTTCACGGAACAATGCTCTAAAAGAAAGTAGCTTCAGGGTATAAAATGATATACAATTACTATAGAGATAACAAGGCTATAAAGGTTTGGTTTAAGCACTGATAGATCTACTTCTAGAGGAATAAATTATACTCCCTCCGGTTCAAAATAAGTGATTTTTGGCCTTTTTCTTGTGGTCCAAAATAAGTGATTTTTCCAGATTTCAAGACTGAATTAATTATTTTTTTCCTACATTGTCTTTGAAGTAAATGGTGTTGGAATATGTGTTAGGAGTGTTTATGTGAGATAGTAAAGGTTAATATGGTCAATTCCATTGCTAATTAATGCTAAAAGGTGAATTTCTTAATTTGTGTGAAAACATCCAAAAAATCACTTATTTTGGACCGGAGGGAGTGCCATATAGTTTGAAATTGATAGAATTATGGACTAGTTCTATAATTAAATATAAATCCACAAACTAAGACTCAAACGTGAACCCCGATGATTGGGTATTCTAAATTAGTGGTGGATTTAGCCTAATGGGGAAATTAAAATGAGATCGATATTATGTAATTATAGATTGATTGGAGGAATTTGTACGAGTTGCTTGAGGTGAAGCGGTTGGTATTTCGGCACGAGTACGGTGAGTAGTAATCTTACCGCAATTTGTGTTTTCATAACTTGCATGATTTACACATGATTTTTAATATGAATATGTTACCAATTATTTTGAGTTGCATGTGGGACAAGTCTTTTACTTGATATGATACCGAAATAGTTATTTGAGATGAATACCGTGGTTTTAAATATTTTCGTTGTCACTAGATCTGTTTTACCGTTACTTGAATTTACTGTTATCAAAAGAAAATTATATGATTTGATAAGAACCGAAATGCCCTATATTGTTTAAAAATAGTTTCTACGAGTATATATGGATTATAGAGACAAGTATAAATGAGAGTAGACATTGAAGGATCCCGTAGTTAACGGCGGGTTCGTTAGACCTGGTGCACCTTGTAATTACCGATTACCGTTATAGCCCTCGCTAGTGGGAAGGTAGAACTAGCATATCGTTACCGATTTCCCTCGAGCAGGGACTACAATTATATATGACTTCTTGCAAAGAAGTCCACAGTTATACCGATTACATGATCCGTTCATTGAAACCTCCCAAAATGAGAATACTTATAATATACAGTGGTTACCGAGCTTATTACTGAATTGTTAATTATATTTTACTACAAGAAAAGTGTGATGAGCCTGAAAATTATTTATTGTTTCTGAAAGAGAATTTCTATGTATTTTCTCTTTGAGATACTAGCATGTTTCTGACTTGTCTCCAAATAAAAACGGTTGTGGTTAAGTGTTATTACTCACTGAGCTAGCGACTCATTCCCCGCTAATTTTTTTTACAGAGACATCAGTTGACGCAGGCGAGGATTTCGTTAATTAGAGCGCACAGGTTGATATTTCTCGGTGAGCCTCGCACTAGTTCGCGTGGGCAGAGATTTTGTCACGACCCGGATTTTCCACCATCGGGGGTCGTGATGGCGCCTACTCGTGGTAGCTAGGCAAGCCAAGAACCTTTGCAAACATTAACCTATCTTGTTTTATACATGATTAAGCAATTAAATTATCAATGGATAAGCAGTTAAAAAGACAACGAAGAGTAAAATTTAGCGGAAGTCTGAACTAAATATAGAAACAACGTCTAGAAAGCCAATACAAGTCTCTACCCAGCATCTGGTGTCACAACAATATACGGACTGTCTAGGATTACTACAAATAAGAGTTCAAAATAAAGAACATAGTCTGTTTCGAATACAAATGTCAACAGAACATGAAAACTGATAGAAGAGACGCGGGGCCCGCGGACGCCAGCAAGGCTACCTCGGAGTCTCGTGGACTGAAGTTCGGCTCCCTAACTACTGCTGCGCACCGTACGCTGCCCCGCAACCTGGATCTGTGCAAAAGAGCACAGAGTGTAGTATCAGCACAACCGACCCCATGTGCTGGTAAGTGCCTAGTCTAACCCCGGCGAAGTAGTGACGAGGCTAGACCGGACTACCACATAAACATGTGCAGTTATATATACATATACAGCGGAATAAAAATACAGAGACAAGTAATTAATATGGGAGGGGGAGCATGCTATGGGGGAAATAACAATTTCAAGTAAAAGTCGTCCAGTAACGAAGGAAACAACACAACTCAGACACTAATAAAGAAAAAGAAAGCAACAAGTGCATGGCATCACCCATCGTGCTTTTACTCTCATCCTCACCAAGCAATGATATAATATAGTGTGCACGGCATCACCCTTCGTGCTTTTACTCTCTTTCCTCACATATAATCAATAGAATCGGCACGGAATGGTACATCGTGCGGCACGGCATCACCCTTCGTGCTTTACTCTCTCTCCTCACCATAAGCAAACAATGCACAGCATCACCCTTCGTGCTCTACACTCTTTCCTCACAACAAACAAACAATGCACGGCATCACCCTTCGTGCTTTAACACTCTTCCTCACCCAAACAACAATCACAAACAAGGGGCAAGGGAATAAATAAAATAATAAAAGAAATCCCGGCAAGGGAACACAATTGAACAATTAAATCCCGGCAATGGTACAACATCAATAATCTCAACATCCCGGCAAGGGAAAATAATCAATAAACAACAATATCCCGGCAAGGGAACAATTTAAATACTCTTTCTCTTCCTTTTAGTTTTATTTCATATCTCACTTTACCACTTGAGCCAATGCTCCAAAGGGTTCAACCATTTCATATACGTTCACAATTGAAATATAACTTGAATTCTTTCAAACTTCATAAAACATCAAATTTTCCAATTTAAGTCCGAATCACGTCAAACGACGTCCGTTTTCAACCAAATTTTACAGGAAAGACTTAAAACATATATAAGACCTGTACAGGGCGCTGGAACCAAAATACGGGCCCGATACCATCGCTTTTCTAATCAAATTTCATTTCTAATTTCCTTAAACAATTTCAGAAAATAATTTTACAAAAAAATTCATTTCTCGGGCTTGGGACCTCGGAATTCGATTCTGGGCATACGCCCAAGTCCCATATTTTCATACGGACCCTCCGGGACCGTCAAATCACTGGTCCGGACCCGTACCCAAAATGTTGACCAAAGTCAAATTTATTCATTTTAACACCAAAATTGCAATTTTTCATAGAATTTCACATTTAAGCTTTCCGGCTACGCGCTCGGACTGCGCACGTAAACTGAGGCTACTCTAAATGAGGTTTTCAAGGCCTCGGAAGCACATAATTCATTTAAAATAGGTGATGACCCTTTGGGTCGTCACAGATTTTATTTATTGTTATGGTCTTTTCATTGAACTCTTAGAGTCGCTCCATTGTCAGTATTTTAGTGTCATGAGTATTCCTTTGTTATTAAGGTCTTATGTTGAGTATCGTTCTCATTTATCAAAGTTGGAGATAAATTAGTATTTCTAGTGGTTAGTTGGTGGTTTAGTTATGGTGGAGACTTGTATTGGTTAATTGACAAGTTGTCAATTGTTTGGTATAATATTAGGATGTTTGGTTGTTGATTTGAGAAGGAAAATTTTTTGGATGGTCCAAAAACAGGGGAAACTCTGTCCGAGTTTTTGTAAAATTACCGATGAGGCTTACTTGGGAGCACTTGCTCCTAAGCGCCAGTCACAAATCCTAAATTGGGTCATGACACTCGCGCCGTCATCATCGCCGCTCGCTCGGCTTTGGCTTCGGTCAAATGATCGATTGATTTTTTGGACCAACTTTGTTTGTTAATAGTAAATATTACCAGAAATGTTATTAAATATACGTTTTAATAACAAAATATTAATATTAAATCCAAGAATATTAATATTAAAATCCAACCATTTCCATTTTTCCGTATTCTGTTTTGGTAACAGAAAGTTAACTACCCTCTTCAATTTTCCCTCTTTATTTTTCCTCTTTATTGTTGAGTAAACAGCCATTTATGTTATGACATTTATGCTTTGGCCGTTTTGCATAAACAGGTATTATGAAGAGTTGCACATCTTCAGATTTCAACCCAACATTGGCTATAAATACAAGTCCATTCTCTTAGATTTTTTATACGATTTTCTGAGTTTCAAAGCAACAGTAAGTGTGATTTGCTACCGAACTTTGAGTTCGCTGAACACTGGGGTTTGAAGTACCACTACGACACCAGTGTGTAATTTGTTCTATCCTGGGAGGAAATAATCCATTAAATTCCTCAAGGAAACACTGTGAATTCAGTGGGCTCAGATTAATTTGTGTTTCGTTTATATTTCTGTTTATGTTATTTTATTTTCTCCAGAATTATTTTACAAATACAGTTTACTAACAGGTAGAAAATCAGAAAAAGAAAAGTAATTATTGAACCATATTTATTACTCCTTCCGTTCCAGTTTATGTGAACCTATTTCCTTTTTGGACCATTCCAAAAAGAATGGCCCCTTTCTAAATTTGGAAACAATTTAGCTTAAACTTACAATTCTACCCTTAATGAGAAGCTTTTATAACCACACATATACTCTGGGCACCTTTTTAACTTGTTTAGGACCACAAATTCCAAAAGTCTTCATTTTTTCTTAAATCTATGCCCAGTCAAACATGTTCACATAAATTGGAACGGAGGGAGTACTACACTAGAGGTTCCCTCGTGTCAAAGAGAAGGAATAAACCATCCACACACATAAGAATTTATTACTTATATATAATTTTCTGACAAAAAAATTTCAATTGAACCCCCTTTAAATCGTGTAGCTCTGTCCTAGATGATGAGTTTGTAATACCTTATTTATTTATTTATAGTTGTTCAAGCATCCGATGAGCTTTTGTAATACTAACAGTTTCTGGAATAGAAACTCACTCGTTTAATTCTTTGAAGTGAAGTACTTGAGTTGTTTATGATTAAGAAAAGACAAAATAATAATAATAATATAAAGACATGTATTTCATATTTAAGGTGCGGCAAGACTGCAGTTAACAAATAGGCAAAGGAATAAACAGTGAGTACCATTAATAACTCAACCTCAAACATGCAAATACTTCAATAAAAAGGTTCAGCAGTGACCCGCCTGGGTTGGTTGAGTTGGTTGGACTAGCAATTTCTACCTCCTCAATCAGCGTTCGTCCTACTATACTTGCCTAGTGCAGTTTACATCTCTAATGTGGCTCGCGAGTTATTGCACAATGATCAGATTATATATTGCGCACCCGAAAGGTAATGGTTACAGGTTCTCCTGAAAAAATTTCAAAAAAAAAAAAAGAGAAAGGATCTGCAGACTATCATTACTGAAATTACAACATAGGCCAATAAGTTGTTGATAAGCCTATAAAAATACTGGAGCAAACGAAAGAATCCAAACTATGGAATAGCAACAATTACACTTTAGTATTGAAAGTTCTAAGCAATGGGCTGCGATAGAGAAGTATATAGTGCAAAATGTTTCTTGTGATAAAGCCCAAATATTGGCCCAATCCTTTGCTACACTGCATGTCTTCATCCCAAAATAATCAAACTCGTGGTTAATCCTTTTATTTTTTTCGTCTTCTTTGTCATTATATTCGTGTTTTTATGAGGTGAGAAATAATGTTACAGCTAATTTTTATGAGATCACTTTCACAAAATAATTTCTTAAGAGTGAAAACAAGATAGAGCCAAATGATAATCGTTGAGCACAGCATTGCATAAAAGGTAGCAAAGAACAACTCTTTTATCTTCCCAAGTAATGAATGCCTTGCGTGGTCATTTGGTGGCTAAGATAGCACTAATAAAGAATAAAAGAACGAAAAAATAACGCATGAAGAAATGGTTGAGGTGTGGAGATGCCATAATATAATAGAGTATATAGCGTACCAGATATTGAAAAATTATTGTATCAGCTATCCTGCTTTACAAAGGCGTATTTAGGGGATAGGACTAATAATTCCAACCCCCAATTAAGGAGAGAGCCTTCAAAATTAACATACTTTCCTGTAATATACAGCAACACAACTATAAATATTAGATAGATTGATGCAAAAGTATGTCATATATGTACTTGAGTTTACATTGGATAACGCCTTCATAGATAAGAGGCATTCCACATATCAGAAACAAAATAACACCAGAATGGCTAATAAAACTGCTCATGTAATCATCAGATCTTAGACGCAACAAATCCTAGAATTGAACTCATTTGGCTTTTAATCATCTCCTTCTGACTCATTTTACGGTACCTTGAATAGGAAAATACAATGAGATAGAAGTAGTACAATTTTATTTTTAAATGTGTACCATGAAATGAATACAGTACTGCTTTTTAGTAATTTTCCTTGGTTATGAAGTCGTAAACATCATAGACATTTGTCGATAGGAAGAATAATAGCGGGATTTTGAGTTTGCTGATCAATTTCATCCGCAAGAGGCTATTTTTTGTTTTTCCTCCATCTTGAAAGGTGTAAAGCAGTAAGTTGTTTTTGCTTTTTAGCGATAAAAATTTTCAAAATCAGCATAGCCTCCTCTTACTTCTTAATGACTGATCACCACCAGTATAGAAATGCCTTTGTATCCTGCATCAACTCATTACCAGTAGATGACTCAAGCAAAGGATGATGAAGAAAATCGAAAGGTTGGAGTAATTCACTATAGGATTACTTATCAATAGATGATGGATGATTCAAACAGAGGACAATGAAGCAAATTGAAAGAGCAGTTAGGCGAAATGCACAGTAAAGAAGTACAAGCATCTCTAAGTCACTTAAAAGAGTGCTAGGTTGTCTGTGTTTTGCAAAGGCAGAATGGCCTAAATGGCACCTGTACTTATACCACTTTGTTATGCCGGTCCCCAAACTTAGATATTTGACAATCGAACACTTATACTCATTCAAAACGTGAATAATAAATGCTTATCCAAGGAGGCTGCCAGTGCGTGTATGACAATCGCCTACACGTAGGACGCCACGTCAATAAAATAAAACCACGTAGGCTCCAAGTCACATATGATGGCCAAATAGGATAAAAAATCGGCAAAGGATTATTTACCCCCCCCCCCTCCCCCAAACCCACATTTTCCCCTCATTTTACAATACCCGCATACTTAGGGCTTAGATAGTATCGAACAACAGTGAATCTCTCCTCTCTTCTCCATCGTTGTTGTCGGGATTTTCATCTGTACAGTTGTTATCGAAGTTTGTGGGGTAAGTTTCTTCATTTGTTTTTCATATTTTGTCTTTATTGTTCTTCATTTCCCTCTATTTATGGGGCTTTTGCTCTGTTTAGGGTTTTTTAGGGAAAGGTTGGGTTAGGTCGTAATTGTTGTTTAATCTCCCTTTATATATAGGGCTTTTGTTGTGTTTTGCTACATGTTAGAGTGAAAGTCCTTTTTAATATAGTGTCATGCATGTAATGGCATATTTGGTTATTCCGTTTAATGTTTTGGATTTTTGTTGTCAAAGCAGAATTTCATCTTATGTTTATGCATTTTTTTGTGATGTTTGTTGGGTCTCCTTCTTGTTAGTGGTCCACCACAGTATTTCTGAATATTATAAGGCATTGTGGGGACGAAAAAGGAATCTTGAAAGCTTTTTTACTTTAAAATTCTGTCTTTTTTGTTGGTTTGTTTATGGAGTTGTGTAAAGGTGCAACTTTTGATAACAAATAGTCATTGATAACACTGTTTTTTTATTACTTTGCAGGTATGAAAAGAAAATGGCTTCAACCCTAGTTAACCTACAAATCCACCATAGTGGTAATTTTGTATCCGACCCTGACCTAAGGTATGCAAATGGACTAACTTGTCCTCAATTAGCTACAGTTGATGTTGATGAGCTACATATTATGTTGTTTCACAAGTTTACTAGTGACTTAGGATTTTTCGAAGTTGATTTGTTTGGATGCAAAGTTAACAAAAGGGGTGACTATTACATTTTAAAAACAGATACTGATGTGTTAAAGTTTCTTAATACATTGAAAGGTGGTGACTTTGTTGATGTTTGTATTGTCCATAAATTAGTGAGCCTATTCTTGTTGAGGACATAAATGAACTAGACCCCACTATACAAACAGATGGGCATGACAGTAGGTTAAATGCTAGGGCTGATTTGTCACCTCCCAACTATGATATAAATAGGACTGAAAATGACAAAGATAAGGGTAAGGGGGCAGATATAAATGAAGAGATAGAAGAATCAGATGAAGGTGAAGGTAATAACTTCTCATCCTATCACCTTCAAACATCAGAATCTAATTTTGATGAGGACCTTGATGATTCTGAAGGGTTTGACTCACTGTTTGATATAGATGAGAACATTGAAGAGTGTAGTAATTTGGAAGATGATTTAGCTGAAATTAGACAGTCTAAACTCAACAAAAAGAAGGATGCCCAAGTAAATGTAGATGAGATACCATCTGGTCCAGTTGGTTGCCTTTGTTTTGCAAAAGCAGTTCAGGAACATGACAAGCTAATGTCTAGATTAAAAGTATCTGTGCATATGGGATACACAAAAGTTCACAAAGGCTATGTATTATAAGATCTAGATAATAGATTTGTCTTTATCAACAAAGATGTAATATTCAAAGAAAACATCTTTCCATTTAGAAGAACATATTCCACCTCAACACTTGTGTTTATAGACATTACACCAACTATAGGCTCATATATGGACAATTCAGAAATTCTTTTTGAGACTATCTCAGATCAGCGCAGGCTAACACCATAAACTAATGCAGACTACAGTAATGACAATACAGGTATTCCATTCACAATAGCTGATACTACAGAAGAAACTTATAATCCTCAATCAGTTCATGATTTCCAAAATCACAGCACGCCTGAAGGGGAGCCACAAGTAAAACAAAATAATCAAAGTGTATCCACTAGAGCTCATACCAGAAGTAAAGCCAACTCAGACCAACCTACTGTCAGGAAGTTCAATAGAGATAAATAGCCACCAGTATGGTTGAAGGACTTTGTGTCCCTGAATATTCATCAAGAGGTACCTTATGCCTTAAATAAATACATAAGATATGATCATTTATCTCCTAAATATCAAGTTTTACTGCTGCCTTCTCATCAACTACTGAACCGACTACATATGCTGAAGCAAGTAAAGATCCAAGATGGATACAAGCTATGAAAGAAGAAATAAAAGTACTAGAATAACACCTGGACATTGGTCACTTTACCTGAGGGAAAGAAACTTATAGGATGTAAGTGGATACATAAAATTAAACACAAGGCATCGGGAGAGATAGAGAGGTTTAAGGCTAGACTGGTAGCAAAAAGATATAGTCAACAAGAGGGTATTGACTATCAAGAAACCTTTTCACTAGTAGGTAGCTGCTAGAACCATATTAGCACTGCAAGCAGCCAAGCACTGACATATACACCAAATGAATGTATACAATGCCTTTCTACAAGGCGATCTACTTGATGAAATCTACATGGATTTACCACAAGGATTTAGAGGTCAAGGGGAGAAGAAAGAGAGCAGACTCACTAAATTCTTGTATGGGCTAAAACAAGCCCCAAGGCAATGGAACTTAAAACTATTTGAAGCACTTCTGAAATTACAGTTCAAACAAAGTCAATTTGATCATTCTTTATATATAAGAAAGACAGATGAAGGTATGGTTTTGGTGTTGATCTATGTTGCTGATATGGTAGTTACAGGAAGCAATTTAAAGATGATTCAAGACACTAAAACTTCCCTACAAAACATCTTCAAGTTGAAGGATTTAGGAGAGTTAAGGTATTTTCTGGGACTAAAGTTTGCAAGATCGAGCAAAGGGAATGTTATGCATCAGAGAAAATACTTATAGCACAAGTTGGACTAACTGCAGCTAAACCATCGACTACACCAATTGATACCAATGTTAATCTCACAACAAAAAAATATGATGAGCACACTTCAAAGAATGACATATCAGTCGAAGACTCTATAACAGATCATACAGTCTTGTATCTAACAGTTACTAGACCATATATTATAACCTATGGAGTTCAAACTCTAAGTCAATTCCTTCAGCAACCAAAGAAATCTCATATGGAAGATGCGTTAAGAATTGTGAAATATGTGAAGAACAATCCAGGACAAGGTATACTGTTATCAAGTCAATATATCAACACTGTCACAACATATTGTGATGCAGACTGGGAATCTTGCCCAATCACTAGGAGATCTGTTACAGGTTTTTTTTTTATCAAGGTGAGCAATTCTCTAGTATCTTGGAAGTTCAATAAGCAAACTACTATATCAAGAAGTTCTGCAGAAGCATAATACAGAAGCTTAGCTGCAACAGTAGCATAATTGATATGGCTACTGGGAATGTTGAAAGAAATTGATGCAGAAGTTAATTAATTGCGAGTAGACATTTTCACTGATAGCAAAGCAGCCATTCAAATTGCTACCAACCCAGTCTATCACGAGAGAACCAAGCATATAGAGATAGACTGTCAGTCTGTCACTTTATAAAGGAAAAAATTCAACAAGGACTGGTCTGCACAAAGTATATACCTACCAATGATCAACCTGCAAATTTGCTCACAAAAGGATTAAGTAAAGTTCAACATGCATATTTGAGTTCCAAGTTAGGTGTTTTTGACATCTTTACACCACCTAACTTGAGGAGTGTTACATAATATAAGGGCAGATTAGTAATTACTACATAAGTTAGTTATTGGTTGTTAAATATCTATTAAGTTGTTATGTTAGTAGTTAAAGTAGCTAAGTATAAAAGGGCTATCATGTACTCAGATGTCGTCATTTCTAATAATACATTTTTACTCTCTATCATCTCCGTACTCTCTTTTCTTCCTCAATTATGAACATATTTTGTTTTGGTCCTACTTAACTTGAAACCGTTAGGCTCCAAGATTTGTCTCCAAACCTCCAAATGTGCGTTAACCCTGCCCCGCGTTCGTGGATCAACACTATATCATCGGAAAATAACATGCACCATGGTACCTCCCCTTGGATATACCGCATCAGCACGTCCACCGCCAAGACAAATAAAAACGGGCTAAAGGTCGATCCCTGGTGCAGCTCCATCACAACTGGGAAGTGTTTCGAGTCACCTCCCACAAACTCACCCGAGTCTTAGCACTACCATATATATCTTTAATCACCCTAGTGTACGCTACCGGAACGTCACTAACTTCAAAACTTTGTCGTAGGCTTTTTTAAGGTCAATGAACATCATATGAAGGTCCTTCTTTCTTTCCCTATGCTGTTCCACTGACCTCCTCACCCGATAAATAGCTTCCGTAGTCAACATGAATGCGTAATATATGCTGATAAAAAATATCTTTAATACTGCTATTGTGGGATTTTAGAAACAACGTATTATGTCACATGTATTTAAGATCTTTGTGTTCTTTCATAAATAAGTTCTTGGAATTCCCATAGTCGTGTTTCATCTTCCAAAGCTAATTTTCAGAGTTTTCATGAACTTGACTTTTTCAGTTTTATGTGATATATTTAGATGATTTTTTGGAAGCAACTTTGCCAATAAATACAATTTTTTGAAAACTGTTACGAAGTTATTTTTCGGTTGCGCCAGCCCGGTCATCTAATCCTCGTTATTTGTCATTATATATTTGTTGATGAAAAAAAAGTTGTAGTCCCTCCGGTTCAAAATAAGTGATTTTTTAGCCTTTTTTTTGTGATCCAAAATAAGTAATTTTTCTAGATTTCAAGAATGAATTAATTATTTTTTTATACATTGCCCTTGGAGTAAATAGTATTGAAGTATGTGTTAGGAGTATTTATGTGAAGAAATAATAAAAGTTATGGTCAATTTTATTGCTAATTAATGTTAAAAGGTGAATTTATTTATGTGAAAACAACTAAAATATCACTTAATTTGAAACGGAGAGAGTAGTGTATGTGGGCTAACTTGGATTTTCGCAAATTTCAAGTGAGCATTAGGCTATTGTGGTTGTAATTTGTTGATGGGTAGAGTTGGAGGACTAGTGGTCCTGTGTGTTTGGACTCAAGTATGGAGAGATGCAAAGAGCGTAAAAATGGCGTGTAGTAGCCACTAATTAAGGGTGTCTTTAATTTTTATCCACTAATTACAATGCTCAGCAAAAATAGTCACTACTAATAGGGAAAAGACACTTTACCCTTTCTTCAATGCGCTTATAATGCCAAAACGCCCAAAAATCCTTTTTTTCATTCAGTCGAGGGAAAAAAATTTGAGAGGGGTTTCAGGGCAAGTTGCGTATTCTCTGCTTCTTCATCATCCTCTCGCATGCAAAGGATCTTCAGTTAATCTTTCTGCTCCTTCATCTTCTCCGCCATCTTCTGTGAATCGTTCGCGACTGGTAATGTGTGTGTTTTTTTTTCATGCATTTTTGTATTTCTAAATGTGTAATCGGGGTCAATGCCGTGTGAAGTATGTTTGAAATTGCAAAAAATGATCATTATATGTTGATTCAGTGTCGGAGATGTAGTGTGATTGTGTTATTCAGAAATTTTTAGGGTTGAAATGTGAAATGTGTTTGTGGTTGATTCAATATACTTGATATGTAGGTATATTTCAAAAAAATAGTCGTAGAAATTCATAAGCTTACTGTGTTTATGAATTTTTAGTTAACTGTGTTCCTGAAATATAAGAAAGAAACGACATTAAATTTTGAAGTTGGAACTCAAAGTTAAGGACTGATTGTCCTTAACTTTTGCACATGAAACTTGAAGTTAAGGACCAAATGTCCTTAACTTTTGAACTACAAATTTGAAGTTTAGGACCTATTGTCCTTAACTTTTGAACTTTAAACTTTAAGTTAAGGACTGCTTGTCCTTAACTTTTGTATGTGACACTTGAAGTTAAGGACCAAGTCCCTGCAACTAACTGTAAGTCCTAATCTTTGTTTTCTTTTTCCTTCTTTTGTAGTGTGATAATGGAAGGAGATCGTGTGTTCGAGTTTGATGATTGGCGTAATTTTATGGTGTATTGGAAAGGAGATTTACAATATACGGAAATAATTAAAGGTTTTTTGTCGAATAGCCAGTGGAAGAAATTGAGGGATGGTATTTTTGGCAACTTCTTCCGATTACAAAGTATGAAGTTCTCTGGTAAACTTATTCACTGTATATTGCTTTCATATTGCTTTCAGAAATTGTAAATAATGAACCTGATTCAATGACATTCAAGGTATTTGATCGTGAAATTAAGTTTACCCGTGACACATTTCACATATTTACTGGTTTGAAGTCTTATTCGTCGCTCGGCATCAAAGGTTTACATGAGAAAGAGAATAGGCTTTTAAGAGTCTATTTCCCTGGAAAGGATAGAATTGAGTTGGGTGATTTGTTTAGTTTTATTTCTAGTCACCCACATGGTACAACTTCATCATTTGTTGGCAGCGATGATGATGCTTTGAAGTTGGCAACAATCTATTTTGTTGAATCTGTTTTGATGGGCAAGCAGAAGAATAGGAATGTGTCCGATCAGATAATGAAAATTGTCGACGATGATGCACTCTGCTCTTCCTTCAACTGGGGCTCTCTTTCTTATGAGACGCTATTAAAATCATTGAAGAGTTGTTTGAACCCAAATGAGAATGAGATTGAGAAGGAGAAAGACAAAGATAAAGAGAAGGATAGCTACACTATAGTTGGCTTTCCTTTTGCCTTTTGTGTTTGGATTATGGAAGTACTTCCTATTTTCCAAGAAAAATAATTTGTGAATTTCAAAGAATCTGGTTATCCTCGGATGTTATGTTATTCTGAAATGAAGTCTCCACAGTTTGATGCTCTTTGTAGTAAATATTTCCATAATNGGATTTGCAAGTTGAAGTTACTAGAGTTTATCAGAAATAGCTATAGCAGAAAAAAAGATTGAGAATGAAATCATGGTATTTTCAGTTAGTCTAACTTTAGGACTTTGTGTCATTAAATTTTGAACTTGGAATTGAAAGTTAAGGACTTGTTGTCCTTAACTTTTGAACTTGGAATTCAAAGTTAAGGACTTCTTGTCCTTAATTTGTGAACTTGAAATTCAAAGTTAAGGATTGTGTGTCCTTAACTTTTGAACTTGGAAATGAAACTTCAGGACTTCTTGTCCTTATGTTTTGAACTTGGAATTCAAAGTTAAGGACTGCCTGTNAATTAAAGGTTTTTTGTCGAATAGCCAGTGGAAGAAATTGAGGGATGGTATTTTTGGCAACTTCTTCCGATTACAAAGTGTGAAGTTCTCTGGTAAACTTATTCACTGTATATTGCTTTCAGAAATTGTAAATAATGAACCTGATTCAATGACATTCAAGGTATTTGACCGTGAAATTAAGTTTACCGTGACGCATTTCATATAATTACTGGTTTGAAGTCTTATTCGTCGCTCGATATCAAAGGTTTACATGAGAAAGAGAATAGGCTTTTAAGAGTCTATTTCCCTGGAAAAGATAGAATTGAGTTGGGTGATTTGTTTAGTTTTATTTCTAGTCACCCACATGGTACATCTTCATCATTTGTTGGCAGCGATGATGATGCTTTGAAGTTGGCAACAATCTATTTTGTTGAATCTGTTTTGATGGGCAAGCGGAAGAATAGGAATGTGTCCGATCAGATAATGAAAATTGTCGACGATGATGCACTCTGCTCTTCCTTCAACTGGGGCTCTCTTTCTTATGAGACGCTATTAAAATCATTGAAGAGTTGTTTGAAGCCAATTGAGAATGAGATTCAGAAGGAGAAAGACAAAGATAAAGAGAAGGATAGCTACACTATAGTTGGCTTTCCTTTTGCCTTTTGTGTTTGGATTATGGAAGTACTTCCTATTTTCCAAGAAAAACAATTTGTGAACTTCAAAGAATCTGGTTATCCTCGGATGTTATGTTATTCTGAAATGAAGTCTCCACAGTTTGATGCTCTTTGTAGAAAATATTTCCATAATGAAAATGTAAGTTAATGTAATTACTATCTATTTTTTTGTTTATTTGTTTTAGTTCTGAATACTTATGTTTACTTTTTCTTATATAATAGTTGTTTAAGTTGATCGAGGTGTCACCATTTATTCCTGTTGAAGAAGAAGATACAGAGCCTCTTAGTGTGGAGGAGCCAATTTCACAAGATCAAAGCTCAAGGTCTTCTTCCACACAATTTGACGAAGCCATACTTAAGGAAATTGTTAGAGTATGTGTTTCTGCCTTTGAATAGTATTAGTTTTTTATTTGATTATTTCTTGCTTACGAACACTTTTTTTTTATTTTATTTTATGTTTTTTGATTCAGAGATTATCAGAGAGTTTTAAGAAGGATTTGCAAGCTGAAGTTACTAGAGTTAATCAGAAAATAGCTGTAGCAGAAAAAAAGATTGAGAATGAAATCATGGTAATTTCAGTTAGTCCAACTTTAGGACTTTGTGTCCTTAAATTTTGAACTTGGAATTGAAAGTTAAGGACTTCTTGTCCTTAACTTTTGAACTTGGAATTCAAAGTTAAGGACTGCATGTCCTTAACTTTTGAACTTGGAAATGAAACTTAAGGACTTCCTGTCCTTAAGTTTTGAACTTGGAATTCAAAGTTAAGGACTTCTTGTCCTTAACTTTTGAACTTGGAATTCAAAGTTAAGGACTGCATGTCCTTAACTTTTCAACCTGTAATTCAAATTTAAGGACTGCCTGTCCTTAAGTTTTGAACCTGTCCTTAACTTTCTAACTTAGTTTCTTTCTCAGGATTTAAAGAAAACTCTAGGATCAAAGCTTGATACTTTATTGAACATTTTTGGGAAAGCTGATCAAATGAACACATATAGAGAATCTAGTGTTCCAATTAGAAAAGATGGAGTTGATGATCATTGTCGTGCTACAGAGCCTACTGTTACAATCAACGAAGATGCAGGCGGTGATGAACGTGATGATATGGATGTGCATGTAGAAGTTCAGTATGAAAGAGATTTTAGAGATGCACATCTAGATGATGAAACTGAGAACGTTACTGATATTGGGAAAGGTTAGATATAGATTTTGAATTTTTTTTCGTTGAAATTTATATTCAATGGAGTAATACATATAAACTTTTTTGTGATTACAAATATCTGTAGAATCTATTGATGGAGTGGAAGTTGAAGATGTAGGAGAATGTCAAGACCAGGAGAATCAACAAGAGAAAGGAGTGCCAGAAAAAATTTGTAAATGTGGATTGCAATCTCAGGAGGATTTAACAAGTCCATTGGGAACAAGTGTCAGCGAGATTGTATGCAAATGCTTAGAAGGAACATATGATCTCTCTACACCCCTGTCATACAAAGAAAAATTTGGAGTTCAAACTTGTGCCAATCAAGGTTAGATAAAATTTTCATTATATATTGTATCTTAGTTTTAGTGAATTATTAGAATGGGTATTAATTGCAAATGTTACAGAATATTTTAAAGCAGCAAGGGAAGAAGTTGGAGTGGAGTATCGAGAGAAAACTGGACTACAATCTCAAGACATAGAAAATACCGAAGGAACAGGCAGAAGTGAGATTGGTTCCAAATGTATAGATGCAACATGTGATCTCTCTAGACCTCCCTCTCTTAACGACAATATTGGAATCCAAGAAAATGCTAGTGAAGATGATGATATAGCTGGGATGATCTTGAATATTGCAAATGGTTAGACAGTATTTTTTTTAATTTTATATATGTTTGTTTTAATAAAAGATTATTAACATGTTAGCTCTTGTAAATATTTTTGCAGAATCTTGTGAACAAGCAACTAAATCACATGGTGAACAACTGCAAGATAAAGAAAATGTGCAATTGGAAGAAAAAGAAAATGAAGCACGCAATATCTTAGCTGAATTGTCTGTTGAAAAAACACAAGAAGGTAGTGTGGAGAAGACAGGTACTGATTGTGTCCTAAATATTATATTCATAATTTAAATTTTGTCTCTTCATTTGACGAGTTGCAACAAACTAATATATATATATATAGTGTCGCCAGCAGAGGACAACAAAGAGGACAACAATGATGACGCTCTTAACCAATATACGAGGAAAAGAAAGAGAGACAGTATTGGTTATGATGGTCCGTCATTTTCTCTTCTTACTCCTACTCCTCCAAGTACACAAATGGGCATTGATGGGGCTTTGACTATGGAGGTTGAAGGAAATGTTGAAGAAGAACTTGGTCGAGGTAAAAGGAACAAGAAGCTAAGTTGGCAGTTGAAATCTCCTTTTGATAAGGAAAGAAAAGCAGTAAGTTCCATGGCAGACAATCAAAATACTCCGAAGAGTTCAGGTTGGATAAAATCAACATATACTCGTAGGTGTATTTTTCATTATGTCACAGAAGATGCAAAATTAATGAAGAAATTCATTGTGTTGTTGGGCAAGGAGAAAAGGAGAGGTCGCAAAAAAGAGTAAGTCTCTTAATGTGTTTGACTACATCCGTAACTTCTGTGATTGTAAGACTAATTTTAGGACTAACTGTCCTGAACTTTTGAAGTTGTAAGTGAAAATTCAGGACCATGTGTCCTTAATATTCGAACTTGTAATTTAAAGTTAAGGACCGCCTGTCCTTAATTTTTGAACCTTCAAGACAAACTTAAGGACTGCCTGTCCTTAAGTTTTGAACTTGGAATTCAAAGTTAAGGACAGACGGTCCTTAAGTTTAAACTTGAATCTATAAGTTAAGGACCTCATGTCCTTAACTTTTGAACTTGATACTCAAACTTAAGGACTGCC
>NW_017672041.1:122604-143900 GCF_001879085.1 Nicotiana attenuata | reverse complement strand
AACCAAGAGAGAGATCAAAAGTTGGACTTCTTGATGTTCTCCTTCGCGATAGCTGCAATTGCATGTATGCATGGTAATTCATCAAATTAAAACTGAAAACAATCACATGTTCTTTTGTTTAAGTCGACCAAGAAAGTTATTCTTTCTTCTTCAACTCTAGAACGCCATGAATCAACAGGGAAGACCTTCAATGTTGAAAAATTATAAGTGAGTACATTATGTTAAATAAAGTTAAAACTAGTATAAACATAGAACATAATACTTACATTCAAGTAAATGCTAAATCTATTCTTTTCTTCAATTCCTCTCTCTATCCAACAAGAAACATCATAAAATATGTCTTTCTGCTTTATTTCTTCTTTCATAAACAACGTTGTAGCTTCACTTGAATGAAATCCATCATTCTTAGTATAGGCATCTCCCTTGCTTCTAATAGGACAGAATTCATCGACTCAACTATGTTGTTGTGAGCATGTCATATCTTCGTCGTGGACTACAAGAACGTGCCCATCTTTCCGGTGGTTCTTCCATCAAGTAGTCATAAGTCTTTTATCTACATTTGCTATATCTACATGTATAGGTCAAATTCTTGCGCCTGTATAGTCCTGCAGCACTTTGGAAAAGTTATTGACCTCACTTTCACCTTCCTATCGCTTTAGGTTCTGCTCCAAATATAGATGCAAATCCCATGATGGCTTTCAAGGATATACCTTTGCAATGCCATTTGCAATAGCTTGATGCCTGTCTGATAAAAAAATTAAATTCTCACGGCTCCCAATTGCATTGCGAAGCTGACTAAAGTACCACTCATAGGAATTGTTATTTTCCAGATTCTGCTATTCCATAAGGCTAATGGGAAAATTTGGTTATTTGCATCCTTTGAAACTGAAATCATTAAAACACCAGATATTTTGACTTTCAAACAAGTTGCATCAACAGCAATCACTGTCTACAATGATTCCAACCAGCTATTGATGAATCCATATGCATAAAACAATAAAGAAACCTGAAAACCAATATAAAACAAGGTTAAAATACCTGAAGTTTAGGACAGTCAGTCCTTAACTTACATTTCCAATTATAAAGTTTAAGGACATGCTGTCCTTAATTTGATTTCGAAGTTCAAAACTTAAGGACTGGCAGTCCTTAACTTTGAATTACAAGTTTCAAAACTTAAGGACAGGCAGTCCTCAACTTCTGGTTAACAACTCAAAAGTTAACAAGGTTAAAGACAGTATGTCCTAAATTGTTTACCTGTTGTTGTGTCTATCTTTATGTTAGTATAGTTCCCGGGTTTTTTGCTTGTCATCATATACAAGTATGAAGACAATAATTCATGAATTCTCTTCGGGACTTCCTCTTATTAAGCGCGAAAAGCATGTTGAATAGCACTTCACGCCTTGTGATATCCAATGTCTAGTCCATGCAATTTTTGCATCTCTGCCATGACAAAAGCTGGTGTAACTTCAAATCTTGGGTCTCGAAGATTGTCGATAATGTAACTACTAATCAACTTTGAAGTAGCATGCTTTTGATCTGCTTTATAGTGTTACCAGAGCAGTCATGCTTTTTCTCAAATCTTTACTATCTTGCAACAGTGTTGAATTTTAATTCTGAAAGCAGCCACACCAACAACACCTATCATCAATTGCATGTCAACGAATATCTTGTTAAGCTTGATCCTAACAACCTTGAATTCAAAATGGTCCTTTGATTGCTATATTGGGAAAAACAGTTAATTATACTCTTTCTTCTGTCAAATACTGATCCGACTTTTATTTCATCCACGAAGCATTTTCTCTAAATATCGTAGTTGGGGAATTCTTTTGTTTCAAATTTGATTCTTCGTCTAGTATTTGAGTACAGATTTTTTCAGCAACTTCTTCGATTACCGGTGCACTCCTAAGACTTGAATACCCAAAGCTTGTTTTGTCGTTGTCAATCTCTATATGCTTTGTCCATCTACTTGAATAGAATCAAATGTTTGAAACACCTCTTCATTTAATGGTTGAGCTTCAACCATATCTATTTTCATTATCTGTTGGCATTTGTCTTGATTGTCATGTTGAGTTTCTGTGTTGACATGTTCATTGCTTGTTGATGCAAAAACTCTTTCCGAAATATCAACTATGAAACGACAGCCCTTGAAGAGTGAATGAGTTTTTAGCAACTCTATACATGTGTGATGATCTAAATCTTTGGATACAAGCATTCCTTTGCTTGTTCCAAGGTTGATATCAAACCATATCACTGCTTCAAACTTTTCTCTATCCAATTCAATAAGCTCAAAGATCTGTTTAATGAAATCTTCAAATCGAATTGACTCAGGTACTAGAAAAAGCTTTGTTTGATGATCAAGATATTTATAGTCTTCAGTCCATCTACCATTAAAAGCAACTATAATGCATATTGTTTCCATCCTGCAAGTCAAGAGAATGGGAAACTGAGGACATACATTATAAAGCAATCATTGTACAATTAAGAACAGGTGTATTGTAAGTGCAAGACCAAGGTAAGGACTAAGTGTCCTTAACATTTTAACTTGGAATTAAATGTTAAGGACTGCATGTCCTTAACATTTGAACTTGGAATTAAAACTTAAGGACTGTCTGTCCTTAACATTTGAACATGGAATTAAAAGTTAAGGACTGCCAGTCCTTAACATTTGAACTTGGAATTAAAAGTTAAGGACTGCCTGTCCTTAACTTTTGAACCAGACATTAAAACTTAAGGACTGCTAGTCCTTAACATTTGAACATGGAATTAAAACTTAAGGACTGTCAGTCCTTAACTTTTACCAGAAATTAAAACTTAAGGACTGCCTGTCCTTAACATTTAAACTTGGAATTAAAAGGTAAGGATTGCATGTCCTAAACTTTTTAACCTACAAGTCAAAACTTAAGGACTGCCTGTCCTTAACATTTAAACTTGGAATTAAAAGTTAAGGACTGTCTGTCCTAAACTTTTTAACCTGCAAGTCAAAACTTAAGGACTCATGTCCTTAACTTTTCAATCTGTAATTCAAACTTAAGGACTTCCTGTCCTTAACTTTTTCAATTTGAAACTCAAACTTCAGGACTTAGTATACAGAAGAACAACAACAAAGTGAAGGACATTGTGTCCTTAAGTTTTTCAATTTAATTTGCAAAATGAGGACAGTGGAATCAAAGTTAAGGACATTGTGTCCTTAATTTTTGAGTTCAATTTCCAAAATGAAGACACTATGTCCTTAATATTATGTGCTCAACTTTTATAGAATTATCATAGGAGGCGATGTCCTTAACTTTATCAATCCAGAAATTCAAAAAAAAAATCAAATTCTTATCTACTATATAATCAAATCAATACAAATCGGAAAAAGTATAACTATATCGAAATAAAAATCGATAGAAACACATGAAAGTATAACTTATTGTTTATCTATGTCGATTTTTTGGATGAGAATGTTGAATTTTTGAAATTGGAAGAGAATTGCGATCACAGTGTCGATCGCCACTTCTGTTGCTGCTGCTGCTTCTGGTTCTGTGGGATTAAAAGCGTAGGTATAACTTATACCAGAAGGGTATTTTCATCCAGTCAAGTATAAGTCTATTAAAGCAGTGGCTAAAGCCTAAATACATTGAAAACACTAGCTTTAAAATAAAAGCAGCTGCTTTTAGTGGCTATTTGTGCACTTCGCCCTTTAATGTCACGGTGAGATTCACTAAATATTTACCCGGCCTATGATTCAATTGGCTCAAACAATACTGACCAAAATCAATTCAACATGACCCACACGAAATGATTTCAGTAATTAATTACAAAAACACCGAGTTCAAACATCAACTTTTCTTAGCATTAAAAATCCATTTAAGCTCTAAAATGACGAACAGAACAAAATATAAAGCAAATTGCAAATTCACATGAAATTCTATCATAAGAGTGCATTCAGGGAAGACAACACAAATTCACTCACACAATAACAAATAATGAACAGATTTGAAGCATAAGATTTAGAAACGGACCTCAATTGATATTTGTTAAACACAAAACCCAACAGGATGGACGATCTTAGACCGGATCCTTGCACGGCACTTAAATCGGAACTAACGAACGGCAACCTCGGCTGGGCAGCAATCAAACTCCAAAATTGAGACCGCAAACAGCAGACCAATTAACCTGGAATTTTAACTAAACTCCATGATTGAAAACCACAAACGAAAACTGAAATATTTTTTGTGCATTTTCGAGTTTGAAGTCAAATTGAAATTTGTTCTTTCTTTCCAGTAGTGTCCAGTAATTTTAAAGCTGGATAGAACGGGGAGCTGCTTTGTGTTGGGGAAGTTCTTCGTTTAAAATAGTATTTTTCTTCTTTGTCCACTGGGCTTTGGTTCAGTAGTAAGAGCGCAATGCGTGATGTTAGTCGTTGAGTCTTACTGCAACAAAACTTTGGTATTTAAGTAAAGAAAGGTAGAGGAGCGGGCCATTTTCCACCGCGTTTTAAACCGTGCATTAGCTGACCTTGGGGTTTTCTCGATTGTAAAAAAAAAGTAAGTAGGTTTTTCTTCTTTTACGTGTTTCTAATCATCTTTGCCATTTTTTGTGACAGATTAACACTCATGCAATTCAACCTTTAATAAAGAGGGATTAGTGAGGTGTAAAAAGGGGTGTGACAGCAATAACAACTCCGAGATACGAGATTCTATGAATGTTAATAATGCAAAGACTGGGACTGCAAATCAGCAATACATATTTTGAGAATGCAACAACTTGAAATTATATACTCGCAGAGACTTTGAAGTACAGAAAGTTTAACGTTAAGCTAAACTTAGCAATCAAATAAATAAATAGGTAACCACTATACCACTAAGTGGTCGTGCCGGAGTGGTTATCGGGCATGACTAGAAATCATGTGGGCTTTGCCCGCGCAGGTTCGAATCCTGCCGACCACGTTTTTTGCTGCTTTATATATTTTCACTTGCTATTTTGATTACATTTTACCAATGCTATTGGGGAAGTTTTAATTGGTACTATTTCAAAAACTTTTGGTTAATAGATTTTCCACATATTTTAGCACATAATTTATGCTACATCTAAGTATATTAACAGAACTTTGTAAGCTTATTAGGGAGTTAACAATTTTTTGAATATTTGGTTAATGATCTTATGCCATTCGGACTGTTTCTTTAAAAGAGTGTGTTCAACAAATAAAAGTGGAAAGATATGATATAGGATTGTTTGGACTAGTAGTTGGCTTTGCCGGACAATTTAAAACTTGTTTTCTTTCTGTGTTTTTGTGTCAGAAAATCAAATAGTATTGTTATTTAGATTGGTGAAATAATGATGGCATATTTTCACCATTTTGTTAATATTTTACTTAAGACAAGTTATCCAACAGAAACAAATATACAGAAATAAAAAGAGTAAACGTCATTCCAATTATTAACATGTTTCTCATAACTAAATATGATATCCAATGCATTAGATAAGAATATGTTTCTTGTATAATCAAAAATTTGAAAATTACACCATCTTGGTAGTAAGTTTGTTCAGTGTACTTCCAATCTGGTAAACAATGAAAATGAAACTCTGGTATCAAGTACTCATCCTTTGTTACCTCTTACAATTGTAATAATCAGAAGGGAAAAACTGAATATGAAATCCTCAAATTTGGTTTCTCTTCAATCTTTGCAAACCCATGCACTCCAATTTGACACCATCTAGTTCTACTTCCTCTATTATCTAGAAGAAGAAAAGGCATTTGATCTGGATTACAACTATCCATGGCACAGGATTGATACAAATTTCTTTACATACTCATATGAAGTTCGGTCTTCATATCTACAAGCTACTACCTTTTCTTGAATGAAAGACAAACAAGAAGTAGCTAATACTAACACAAAAATTCTTACAATCGCGAACAATATTACTCCCACCCCACTTTTGGGATTTTACTGGGTTTTTTGTTTTTGTTGTAGTTGTTGTCCCAGGTTAGTTTTACTAATGAGATACATTGGTGAAAGGGGTTCCTACTCCTGCAAGAAGCTTTCTTCTATCATCTCAGCTAGTCATTAACCACACCTTGATATCTACAAGATAGGGTCTGCGAACTGATGCCAAAACAAAACCATGAGCTACATGTTCTTCGTTTAAGTGGACTACTACTAGATTCTATCATCAAGACTGCAAGTATTGTAGAGCAAAGGGAAACAGGGAAACAGTTGGCCCTTCATCTGCACGAGAAACAATCTATTATCAGCAGACATTTAAGCAACAGGCTGTTATAAGTGACAACCACAACCCAACAGCTTCCTGCAGAATCGCATGCTAGGTGTTCTCCAACAAAATAATCGTATCATTGACGATACTGCTGTCAAAAACCAGGATTTTAGAACTTGTAATAGAGGCTAAACAAGATCCTATGAAGTTCACTTTACTCCAATAAAATATAATTATTAAAATTCCTCGCACCATATTTGCAAGAGGATAAAATCCACAAAGAAGAGAACAAGGTATAGGACAAGTGGCATTAAACAAGATTCGTATCATCAGGAAAGCATACATTAGCCAGGTGAGTATACAGTTATCAAAAAAGGTGACCCGCTTTTTGACTTACAATATAAACCACATAAAGGGCTTCAGAGACGGGTCTCAGTCAGTTTAAGGTGCTTCAACTGAAACACTGGAGCAGTCTTCAGATGAGAACATAAATAGTCTTCAAAGCATGCAAGTACTCCTCAATGTGTGGCAGATAATGCTTTAGTTGCTAAAGCAGAAATAAACTAATAAAAGATGGCATTGGCCACAATCTTCTTTTGTCCAGTTGGTGCAGTTAGTATTTCAAAAGTTCAACTTTTTTACTGTATTTAATTCTTCAAGAATAGATTGGAAGATTCTTAGACATAGAAAGCAAAGAGTACAATGTACTTCTTAGACCACAGGCAGCTTCAGTAAGATGTGACCAATTTACAGAATCTAATAGCAAATTTAGCAATTCAGGAAAATATTATGATGACTTCCATAAATTTAAATTCTCAGGATTTATTGACTGTTAATGTTTGCTTACCTCAGTATGTGTCAAAAATGTCTATGCTGTATCCCATTCAAAACTGCATCAAATTCTATGAGGTAGTGACTAATTGCAGATGGCAAGCTTCCCTGTCAAATCATCAGCCACTCCATAATCAATGCTGAGCTCCCTTAGAGGAGGGATATTCTCCATTGCAAAGAGCATAAGGTGAGGGAAAGATACACTATTATGATCATACAGCACAGGTTGCACTAGAACATTGGGACTTGAACTGTGACTCATGTAACAGGCTAAATTCCTCATTTTAGATACATCCATTGCAAAATCCAAAGGAGGAATGGAGGGATATGCCGGTCGGACATAATTAGAATCTATTTGAGACAAATCTCCACGTTCTGCCCATTTCTCGGCAAATCGACTTGGATAGATTAAACTATCACCATTCATTGTAAAAATTTGAGCTTGCTCTTGTGTGAGTACAACACCAGTATATTCACAAATAAAAGACCCTGCTTGGATGAGGTCCAACGACCTAACCCCCCAACCAGTCTCTCTAGACCGAAACACTTCAAACCTGTTCCTCACACCTTTCTGACTAACTCGATTCCGACAAGTTGAAGGACATGGACAATGTGGTCCACATTCAAAAACAACCGGCTTTCCTCTCAACAAGATCCCATTTATATCATATGCAAAGTGTCCACCATTTTTCATCATGCAAAAGCAGTTATTCCCACACCCGTCTGTGCACTCACAACCTGAACCATTTCCAACATGCTGATAGACATATGGAGGAAATACAGTCTTCAAC
The DNA here is from genome assembly GCF_001879085.1 of Nicotiana attenuata. Taxonomy (NCBI): domain Eukaryota; kingdom Viridiplantae; phylum Streptophyta; class Magnoliopsida; order Solanales; family Solanaceae; genus Nicotiana; species Nicotiana attenuata. The sequence goes on along the minus strand of NW_017672041.1, from coordinate 136,080 downwards.
AGATAATCATAACAAACTGGATCACATTCATTATCAATATCATTGAACAAAAATACGGGCACATTTTCCTTTTTCCTTGATATATCAAGAGTAATGTATCCCATGGGCCTTACCTCCAGCGGTCTGATCCTAAGACTCTCTGCAAATCTTAGAACAGCACTTCCCATATCTGGTTGATTCTCAATCCTAACAAGCTTATACTTGAACACTCCAAATCCAGACTTACCCACATCAAACCAGGATTCCAAGATTCTATACAATCCATCATACACATACACTTTACCACTAGAACTACCTGCATATTTAAAACCACGAATTACCCTCACCTCAATTCCATAGTGCATGCTCCTCTCCAATGCCAAATTCCCACCTTCCAATTTTTGATGCACAACTTGCCGCGAGTTCTTATCCTGTCCACCTTGCCCTGTATATATAATCACATCCCCTGCATCTTCATCATCCTCGTAACCCCCCGAAGCAATTACACTTGTGGCAATTGGCTCCCCATTTGAGCTCTGGTTAGCAGGAAGATAATCAATCCCAGCTTGAGGCGTCCCATGTAATCCTACCACACAAAGCTCCATTCGATATAAGAACAAGTCACCGACAACAATTCCAGGGATTGCACCAACAGTGCGCTTATCCCGACTCAGCCAAAGTCCATGCTCTCTCATAATTTGTGATGCCTTCAAGTCCCCTCTTGATCTGGTCTGTCTAGGACCCAAATGTTGGTTGTTTTCATCCTCTAAAATTGCAAGAACTCGTAGAGAATCATAAAGCATTCGTGTTTTGCGAACCAGATCCCGAAAATATCGTTGATCCTCCGGCTTAAGATCTGTCACTCTGACCAACTCCGATGAGCGCTTCTCATATTTCCTTCTTGCAACGACGATATCAGAAACCTGAGAATAAGCGTGTCAAATGGACGGGGGTTAAATCAAAGTTGACGGGTTAAAATGGGTTGATCCACGCCACCCAAAACATAGCTTGGGGCAAGATGCATTAGATCAATTTTGGCTAAACAATTGATCCACCTCACCAAACTATGATGAGCGTTTCTCATAAATGATTTTGCAAGAACTCAACTCAAAATCATTGCTTTTCAACTAATAATTTATATCTTTTGAAAAAAAAAAATCGCTTTACTTCATTTATTTTTATTTTATATGTACCAAAAGTGTCTGGCCAACTTGAACACACCTCGACTATTCCACAGAATACCTACATCGTCCCACCAACATAGAAACTGAATAACTCTAAGCTTAAATGAGAAGAAATCACTTAACTTCTCCTGATGGCACCCGAACCTTGTCCTCATCATTTTAATTCCAATTTCATTGACCGCTAAGTCGCACCATTGGGTGCCAACCAAGAAAGAAAAACATTGCCTTTCAATGATCTATTTAATCAGCAAACCTAATTAGAAACAACTTTTTTTAAATAGAGAGAAAGTAGATGAACAACAACTGAACTAACAAACAAATTCCTTTTTATTTTTCAACGAACTTTTAGGTAAGTTAATTTATATTGACCCAAACTCTTTCATGAGTTAATTTATATTAGGAGTTTAAGTTATAAGCACCGATAGTGTAAAAGTATGCACACAATCAGGTTAATAAAAACGTAATTGTTGGTAACTTTATTTAATAGGTAACCCAAAATAAATGATAAGTAACTTGTTGTAACAAGTACATGGATGGTGTGAAAAAAGCATTACACTATTAGTGTACATAACTTAAATCCCTTAGATTGTGCCCAAATATCTTTTAATTTTTTTTTTTTTTTGACCCAAACTTTTTCATGAGTTAATTTAGATTAGAGATTAAGTTATGTGCACTATCGATGTAGAAATTATTTACACAGTCATGTCAATTAAAAGAGAATTGCAAGTAACTTTATTTAATTGCACCGATTGATATCTTAAAATAAATAACAGTAGTAGGTAACCTGCTACAACAGTTAAATTACCTTGATGGTGTAAACAATGTATTACACTTTTAGTGTATATAACTTTAATCCTTAAGATTATTGCCCCCCCCCCCCCCACCTATTGGCAACCCAATACACGTATTTTATTTTATTTTTGGAAAATGACCCGCTATCAAAGTAATAGCCGGAAATATATATATATATATATATATATATATATACAAAAAAAATTATACAAATTTTACATACTTTTTGGCTACCGAACGTAAATAATTTTTAGCACGGGCTAAAAGTAAAAAAAGCCCTATTTTTTTTCATACGAACAAAGACACCTAAATGGGATAAATTTGAAAACCCAACCTGGGAATCATTGCTGACGGGAACAATTGCTCGACAATCCGGGTCCGGGTTCGGGTCCGGGTCCTGCAAAACTTCAACATCTCCATTACGCTGTGCAAAAGCAGCTCGAAACAGCTCAGATATTCGATTATATTCCGAGTACACACCCGCCTCACCACACCCACGTGCATTTTGTGAACTAGTAGCCTTAAGCTGTGGATTAATGTTGTTGAAATTTGGACTAGGGTTTGTAAATTGAGGGGTGAATTCATCAGGCGGTTCAGCTTTTGGCTCAATTTTAGGGAAAATCTTGGAAGTTGTAGTGATTTCAGGTTGAAAATTGAGGTCTTGAAATGGGACAATTGAACCCATTTCTATAGAGGGAAAGAAAAACAAAACAAATTTTGGAGAAGAAATTTTACACAAAAATTCAGTAGTTTAGGGTTTTGAAGAAGAAAGTGCTGACCATGGAAATGATAAAAGGACAGAGAATTTGTTGTCTTAAAGACGAGAAAATATAATCTATAGAAAATGAAAGAATCTTTATTGTGTTTTGTACTTGTATCATTTTAAATTTTAAATGACGTTTTAATTTTCCAAATTTAATGAAAAATAGGTGTCTTTTTAAGAAAATAAAAAAGACATTAATTTCTTATTCAAATATACTCTTGCTCTAATAAATAATTTAAAATCTTCGGATAGATATAAAAGATAACTTAATCAGATAATATTTTTAATTAATGTAATTAAATAATTTTCTTAATATGTGAGTTAGATCTTAAACGACATTTAAAATGGATCAGAGGCAATAATAACTGATAAATTACAAGACAAATATTTTAGTTGACAAAAATACACTTACGACTTTGCCTTTTTACCTATTTATTTTTTTTATATCTTTTTTATTATATATCCTTTCAAGATACCGTCATATATATATATTCTATTATCAAAAAATCACGATCTTTTTGTAACTCTTGATACTAAGAGATACTTTGATACATTAGATGTGTAGGATGACTGATTATGTATAAGTTTATAATTTATTAGTATAGATATGTAAAAGTTCTTAGTTATTGAAGGATTCGTTAATTGGAACAATAACTTTAATCTATATATATATATATATATATATATATATATATATATGTATATATAGTTAGATNTATATATATATATATATAAAGTTGGGAATAGAAAAGATGATATGGCACCTCTCTAAGATTAGGATTGCCATTTATCTTTTTTCTCATGTTTTTGGATTTTTTGGGTAAAAAAGTCCTCATTCCTTTCAGCACAACATTTTTTGGATTTTACTTTTTATCTGTTAAGTACTACTATTTTTCTTTCTTTCTTTGTACATTGCATGTTATCAGCTAAATTAATTTAAAGGATGCTAATTATATTATGCAATATTTTCTTACTCTCTTTTTTTGTTTTTCAAATACAATATTTTGTTGGTTGAAAAATAAGTTTGTTGTACCAGGAAAAAATAGTTGTTTGGAATATGAAGAGACTGCTCTAACGGATATATAATAAGTGATAAAGTGATCACTCCATTTATGCAGCACAACATTCTCCCATCAGACCTCTCTTCAAATGAGTGAAATTGCAAAAAGAACCAGCCTGCAGAACTTGACATTATGCTATCACGAGAGTCAAGTTCATAAGTTTGACACTTCTATAAAACTACATAGTTATTTTTTTATTTTGCTTTTTGCTTTTTTATCTCAGTACTTGGTTCATTTTTCCTCCCTTTCTATTGTCTATGTATTATTGAAACTATAATAGAGAAGGGAATGTAAAGTCGTGAGTACAATAAAAATGTGTAGTAGATGAGGATAACAAAGAGTTGTAGTATAGGGATTAACTATTTTCTTCCTTTTTATCTCTTTGGTTGAGTTTATTTTTTCTATTGGTTTTCATATGCTTTCTTCGTTTTTTTACTTTAATTTCTAGGTCTTTTTATCCCACAAAGGCCGTGTAGCTATTATATTTTCTCAAGAATTTATCGTCAAATATAAACAAAACTATGAAAACTTTGTTTCATGGTTGTCAAATGGCATTGCTTCCAGGAAAACAAAGCTTATCTATTACTCTTAAAATTCTCATGAAATTATTGTTCATCCTTCACTAATTATGTAAAATAGTTTTTGCCTGATTTTTTATATGTAAATTACTATGCAACAATAAGGTTTTCTCTTTTTTTCGACTATTATCCACTTTGAAAGTTCTCTCTCTTCTAGAGAGTTATCTTTCTCTATTTATATGATGAGTGACCAAAATATTGACATAAAAGGAAATTTTATTGTATATTTTGAAGGAAATGAAGAGGAAACAATAAAGATTTATAAGCATCAAGAAGTGAGAAGAGTTTTTTAAAGAGGAAAAAAAAAAGTAATTAATAAAGAAAGTAACAGAGGAGAAAAAGAAAATAAGAAGACAGAAAAAATAGAGGATAGAGCGGCAGTTGCAGTCGATAATAGAGGCTTTTTAGACTGATTGAGAAATGAGAGGGATTAAGAAATGAAAAGAGAAAGTAAAAGAAGATCAATTGAAGGAAAATAAAAACAAAAAAGCAAAGAGAAATAAAAACTTATTTCCGATTTTTTCTCTATTAACCTTCCCCACGCACAAAATATATGAAATATTTTCTTAAAAATTTATATTGGGATTTTATCAATATTTGTAGTTTATTCTTTATTCATATTGTTGAAAATTTTCTTCTTTTATATAAACTAATTATAGATTACTGTGATTTTTACCATCGCGCGAAGCACGGAAAGTTCCCTAGTTAGCTCAAAAGTTTCATAAGTTGATTTTGATGATAAAAATCAGCGTATTCAGTATTCATTACAGCTTGTTTGGATGGTTGTTACGTATCGTTTCATAATGTATCGTATCATATTGTATTGTATTGTACTGTATCGTTTGATGAATACAATGTTTGGATAAATTGTGTCGTTTTGGCGTCGTTTCATGGTATCACGCACCTGTGATAGGATGAATTAACCTGCAATATTATAAAGAAAAATTATGATACGGTATATAAAAAGATAGAGTAAATGGTAAAATAAAATTATTTAATAATAATGAAGGGTGAGATTGAGAGAAAAACACGAGGAAACGACGCGACCACACTAAATCGGTCGTTACATAAAGTGGCACATTTCATTGTTACGTAACGACGGATTTAACGATACGATACAATAAAATTTAAGTAACAATCAAAACAAAAATTGTATTTAAAATAACAATACAATACGATACAATAGGTAACAACCATCCAAACAAGCTGTTAGTCATTTAATAAATATTTAATCAAGAAAAAAATTACACGTTCGTGATGATGTGAAAAGTCACACATTCCTTGTAATCGAGCAAAACAAAAGGAAACTTGATATAGAATACAGGTTTCGTAAATGTAAACTTATTTTTTTAAAATCCAGTTAACTAAAATATATATTTAAAATGAACCGAAGATAGTAATTAACTTTCGAATGAAAAATACTCTAATTTGACACTCGTGACTTTGTGCCATCCACCATCAAGGAATGTGGTGAAATGGATAAGAATCATCGACCTTTAGCTATAAGTTTCAACTTCGAGCTTCACAAATAAAAAAATATATATGAACCTAATGCAACGTAAATCTAAATTAATCAGTGTTTCAATATAAATATCAAACACCGAGTAAGAAATAAATGAACAAATTTGTGCCACCCACTATGCACATATAACAAGCAAGCAACCTCAGGGCTAGGGGTGTGCAATTTATCGATTCGATTTTGACCCTTATCAATAATTACTTATCGATTATCGATTTGTACATATGCTTATCGTTATCGTTTCAATAAGGTTTCGATTTTTTCGATTTCGATTTATCGATTTTGGGGGCTTATCGATTTGGTTATCGATTACGCCAATAAAAAAATTTGCGGGATTCCACGGAAAGTATATCGCTATAAACGCGCCTAACTAATATGGACAAAAAGAAGCTAAAATAAGACGAACATCATTTATAATATAAAAATTGTGTCAACAAGCACATGCAACAAAACTAAAGTAAGGGATCAAACGTATGCCACCAACACTCCAACGGTATAAAAAAACAAAACAAAACAAAACACATCATCACGGCTAATTCTGTTTTCCATTAATTTGAACTTCATTCCCTTGATCTTTAAATATGATCATTCCTTAAATGTGGTAGAGGAAATAATAGGGTAAGGGACTTAGGGTAAAGGAAAGGGTATAGATTAGGGAAAATAATACTGTATAGCCGCTTTCAAAATAGTAGCGGAATATATATACATTTTGTATGTTATATTAATCTACACAAATAGGTAATTACTCATTTAACAAGTGTCTACAGTCTAGGGGTGTGCATTCGATTTATCGATTCGATTTTGACCCTTATCGATAATTACTTATCGATTATCGATTTGTACATATGTTTGTCGTTATCGTTTCAATAAGGTTTCGATTTTTTCGATTTCGATTTCGATAACAAATAATCGATTCGATTTATCGATAAACCGATTCGAATGCACGCCCTTATTCAGAGCAATAATTTTAACGTTACGAGGTTGGTTCCCACATGTGCATAGTGGGTGATAGTAATAATTATTAGTGGATCCTATTTGATTTAATAGATGTTTATTGTTTTGTGAAAATAAACCAAAACAAATAAAGATAAAAAAATTATTTTGCTTATATATCGATATAATTTTGGATGAATTGAATTTGTTCGTATATTTTTATTAGGGGTATACATAGGTCGGGTTGGTTCGGATTTTTTAATTACCAAACGAAGCGAATTTTATCGGGTTATTAAATCTAAAGACCAAACCAAACCAATAAAAGTTGGGTTTTTCAATCTCGATTTTTCTCGGGTTTTTCGGATTTTCGGGTTTTCGGGGTTTTCAGGGTTTTTTTCCATAAAGTCTTCATAGCACAAAATATCGTGCTCCAAAGATTTCTTTAATTCTAGTAAGATAGAACTATATAAGGTGTTTTTCAATAAAATAACATAACTATGAGACGAGTAATGACATTGTATTAAAATATTCAACAATAAAGATAATAAAATCGCATGAAATAACTATTATTAATAAGCCATAATGAAAACAAACATAATTTAAAATTACTAATAAGTTGCTAAAATAAGTACGACCAATAAGTACTATTATTTACATGACTGAACACTAATAGAAATATAAGTTATGCATTTTATATAAACTACGAAAAAACTATAAAAAAAAATATCTAACACTATTTTTATTCACAGTACAATTGAATTGAATGTATTTTATTAACATTATTATTGATTTGATATTGGTTTAGCATTTATTTGAGTTACTAACATTTATGAACTATAAAACTTATTGGAGCATCCAAAAATTATAAGTCCAAACTTGAAACAATACGTGAAAAGATAAAACTAAGAAAATGCTTAAAAAATATTTATAAACTACACTACAATAAATATTTTTATGTATTAAATATATTTGGATGTAAATATTTTACTTGGTTAAATACAATTTCTCAGTTTAATCAAAAAAAAATGTCGGGTTGGTTTGACTTTTTTTAGTTAAAACCAAACCAAACCAAATATGGACAAATTTTTTTTCCAACACCAAACCATAATCGAATTTTTTTCTCAGTTTGACTCGAATTATCGGATTAGTGCAATTTATCAGTTTTTATTTGTACACCCCTAATTTTTATACCAGATGATTAAACCAACAAAAAGAAAGAAATAGGAAACAATCCTGGTTGCAAGGATAAAAGCAAAACAATAGTATATTATTTTTTAGAAGGAAAAAACAACAAAAATATAACAATGATGTTGGAAAGAAAAGAGCAACACAATGACGTGGCAAGGGACCAACTGCCGCCGAAGCCGGGAACTACAAAAGTTACAATTTTGGGAAATTTTAGTTGTCTTCCAATTGGATTTGAATTTCAGCTTCTTGGCGCTAAATTTTGAATCTGTATTCAAAAATTTCACAAAAATTTGTAAAATTAACGACCCCGATAGTACGAGTACTCATTTTTCTAATTTATTTCTTTTACTTTTCGTCTGTTTTGTTTTTTGAATTCCACCAAAATTTGACAAAGTTTTGTAAAATTAAAGACCATGATATGGCTGTAACTTTTAATAATTCTCTAATACAGGGGCGGCCCGACGTAATTTGGGGCCTAAAGTCTAGCTTTAGTGAGGGGCCTTAATGTTTTTAATTTTTTTTTATTATTATTTGAAGTCAATTTTTCTAGCTTTTTTAGATGCAAAGTTACTAATAATTTTCTTATAACCAATTTCTCCTAATAAGTCTTTCTCAATTGACAATATAGCTAACCCATTTAATCTCTCTTGAGACATTGTTGATCTTAGGTAAGATTTTATCAATTTTAATTTTGAAAAGCTTCTTTCCGCTGAAGCAACGGTAACAGGAATTGTTAACATTATTCTATAAGCAATATAGGCATTTGGAAAAGAATCAAGTCTCTTTATTTGATTGAGTATATCGATTAAGCTATTATCTTCAACTTGTACCTTCCTTAATACTTTCAACTCAGAAAATAAATCTAAACCATCAATATCAGATCGATTATTATGCTTTAAGAAAAAATCAATATTAAGTTAATGTGTTTTTAAATTTCCATCATCTAGTAATCTTAGTTTTTTACCATTAAATAGAAAACCAAAAATATTTTCATACGCTTCAAATTGTTCAAATCTATTTTGAAGTAAACAAATAGTCTTGTCTAATACGTATAAAAATAATCAACTCTAAAGGACTCTTCAAGAGACTTTGAGATTTCATTATCAACATTCTCATCAAATTGTTTCTTCCTAGATATCACACGTTTCTTACGAAATTCGAATTCGATATTCATTTCAAATGCAATTTTCTTGGCAGAAATCATAGCAGTTGCAAATCCTTCTTCTCTATATTTGTTAAAAAAAGAAAACAAACCTTTTAATTGATCTATGGCAACATCAATATGCATGTCTTTTGACTGCATATTTTTGCTAACTGAATTAACAGCAAATAATATATCATACCAAATAGTCATATCCAATAAAAATTTAAAATTTTCGAGTTCATATGTTACTAAGAAATTAGCTTCACTTTTAGTTTTTGGATCATCGCTAATTTCTACTAATTTCAATAAAGCATCTCTTATTTGTGGAGTTTGAAATCTTATTGCTTTAATGCTTTCAATACGACTTTCCCAACGAGTTTGTGACAATGATATAAGAGTTAGACTGGGTACACTATCCTTTAATACTTTTCATCGCTTAGTAGAAGATGAAAATAGTGAATATATACGTTGTACCACTCCAAAAAATGATATAGCTTTTGTACAAGAATTAGCCATATCACAAAGTAACAAATTTAGATTATGACAACCACATGGTGTATAAAATGATCTAGGATTATCAAGAAGTCTTTTTTGCACTCCTTGATGTTTTCCCTTTATATTTGACCCATTATCATATCCTTGCCCTCTTAAGTTTCAATATCAAATCCAATATTTTTTATTTCATCTATAATAACTTCAAAAAGACTTTTTTCACTTGTATCATCTACTTTTAAAAATTCTAAAAAATATTCATTAATTTTTATTGGAGTTGCTGAAATATCCACAGTCCGCAGTATAAAAGACATTTGTTCTTGATGACTTGTATCTAGAGTGCAATCAAGTATGATCGAGAAATATTTTGCTTCTATAATTTTATTCTTAATTTCACTTGCCAATAAGTTTATCAATTCATTTTGTATTTTATGACCAAGGTAATGACTATGAATGTCACGACCCCGATTCGCCCTCCGTGAACCATCGTGACGGCACCTAGTCCCCACGACTAAGTAAGCCTAAATTGCGGAAAAGAAACCAAAAACGTGCGGAAGTAAAACAATTTAAAACAGAAATAAGAAATAACCATTGTATAAATGTGCCGCTCGGCAAACATCATATTTAACTCTCAAAACCAACCCCATAAAATTCCAAAGACCCGGAAACCCCATGAATCACAAGCTAAGAAGTAACTACACAGCTTTCTAACTCCAGAATGTCTAACACAACTGAAAACTACCAGAAGGCGCTAATACTATACAGCAAGGAATAGACAGAGACTCCTCGCCTGGTTCGGGATGCGCGGCATGATATACCTATGAAGTCTTACAGAAGCGCCTCGCCTTTTCAAAGATGGATAAGACTGAGCGAAAGTACCTGGATCGGCACATGAAAAACATGCGCAGAAGGGGCATGGTACACCACAGCGGTACTCAGTAAAGTGCCAAGGCCTAACATCAGGTCGCGCTGGTAATGACGAGGAAGGTCAGGGCCCTACTAAGGTTAAATAAGATATAAGGTTTAACAGTGTGAAATAAACAATGATAAATAAGTAACACATGATATATAAGGACAGATACAACTATCACAGGAGGCAAGTAAAAACACAAGTAAGAGAATACAACTCAGCTCCAAAGATAAACAACCGGGGATCTCTCAGGATACCGTCCTGGTTAGTCCCCAAATATGAAATATCATATCTAGTGGATCTCCCGGGTGCAGTCCGTTATCCAACTCATGATGTGCAGGGGGATCCCGGAATGCAATTCCGTCTAGTCCCAAAGTAAACATACAGGGGGAGCTCCTGAGATAGCGATCCGTAGTCCCAAAGTTAAAAAGTGCATGGGGGATCTCCCGCGAATACCGTTCCGTAGTCCCAAAGTAAACATGCAGGGGAGCTCCCGTGATACCGTCCCCGGTGTCCCAAAAATAAAAGTGCAAGGGATCTCCCGGGAATACCTGTTCCGTCAGTCCCAAAGTAAAACATGCAGGGGAGCTCCTTGGAGATACTGTCCCCGTTTTAGTTCCCAAAAGTAAATACCAGAGCAACAACAGGAATTCAATTCAATCAATTTCATTATCAAATGCGAAGCAGGTAATCCTTAACCTAGCATGGTTCACGTAATACAATTAAGGGCAATTAGGCAAAAGAGAAATTTAGTCAATTAGACATGCTTTCTCTAGGCTATAGCAGCGGTTTAGTTCCAAAAGTGTAAGCAAGAAAAGGAAAGAACACAAATTCCAAGGCTATTTTTAATGAAAAAACCGGATTTCCAATAATTTGCACAAGTACGCGTTCGTTCACCTACACGTACGAGGCATTCAATTACCACAATATCAATCCTAAGGGGAAAGGTCCCCCACGCAAGGTTGGACAAGCCACTTACCATCGAACAAGTGCAAGTCAACCTGAAACCACGCATTTGCCACAGAGTTATCCAACTCCGAATGGCCAAAAACCTATTCAATTAAATTTTCATAATGTAAAATAACACTTCAAGTTAACTGATTTATAATTAAATTTTCTTAAAGCTAATAATAGCGCGAAATTTAGGTAAAAATGACCAAAATGGCCCTCAGGGCCCACATTCTCGGAATCGGATAAAATTTTACATTTTCCAGAAACCTCGTCTCTTCACGAGTTCGTACATTACCAAGAACACTTAAATCGGTGCAAGTCCAAATGACCCCTCAAATCCTCATTTAACAGCCTCTTATAACTCAAGCCCTTAATTACCCCTTTTTTTCCAGAATTTCTCATCAACTTAATTAGGTCTTTATCACATAAAAAACGAGTTATGAAGTCAAAAATGTTACCTCCAAGTTGATTCCCCTTTGTTTTCCTCAAAACGTCTCTCTCAAAAGCTTCAAACCCGGATGAAAATGTGATAAGAATGGCTCAATTTTTCGCAAAGGCAACTAAATATAGGTTCTGCCCCAGCGATTCCTCCGCATTTGCGCCCTCGGGACGCCCATCTGCGAAACACATTAGTGCCACTCCTGCGACTTTCATTTAAGTTAACAAAAAACCGCATCTGCAATTGCTATTCCGCAGATGCCACTACTGCGTATCTTGCAGGATATTCCTTCCGCATCTGTGGAACCTGACATGAATATTCAAAAAATCGTTTCTTTGCGGTCTTCATATAGCACGGCTTCTCCGGCGCCACTACCATCGCGTACATTCTTGCTGTTCTTTTTATAGGACTAGAATGCGAAAAATACCAGAAGCAGCAAAAATACAGCAGCTGCAACTTTTTTTTTCCTTACAACATTTCTCAAAACTCCCCGTCAACCACCCGAAAATTCATCCCGAGGCCCCCGGGACCTCAACCACAGCACCAACAAGGTTAATTACCACTCCCCAAAATGTATCCAATCCTTTAAAACACTAAAACAAACATTCGAAACCTCAATTTTAACCATGGATTCAATCCTAAGAACTCCAAATTTCTCTCAAAATACGCTTTCGATCAAAAAGTCTATCAAACCCGTCGATTGCCAAAATTTTGCACACACATCCAAATGACATAACGAACTACAGCCAACTTCATCGGTGAATTATCCATCTTCGACCGCTATCGGGTCGGTCCCAAGAAATATTACTATCGAACCGGAAACTTCAAAATTCGACCTTTCTCGGCATTTCAAGCCCTTAAAATTAGCTTCACGGATGCCTCCAAAAACAACAATTCGTCTCTGTCCTGACCCATGCCCCCTTAAACCCCGAAATCACCTAACAGAGCTAACAGGAACCCTTCAAATTTTCATTCCAGATGTCATTTACGAAGCCATGGTTTCCCTTTAAGCCTGATCTACTACGTCTCAACCACTTAGCTCTCTCATTCTGAAACTAATAAGCTGCGTGTCAGTTCCTACAAACTCTCACGAAACTCAAAACCGAAACGTCCGTTAAGGTTCAAAATGCCAGAATTAACACTTGCAGGAGAGAGAAAACAGTTAATAGTCAGGATACCCGTCCGTGCCTTTTAATTCTTAAGACGAGCCCGGGTCCGGACGGTCGATCAGCATCCTCACTACTGTCATCCCTTAAAACATTCGTCACGTCCTCGAAAAGAGCATTAGAAAACCATACCGTGGTGGAAAGATAGAGAGGAAGCTGCTCATGGGCGCCGTCACAACTGAGCAACGCGGGCTTTAGAGCCTCAAAGACGGTCGGTGTTCGTTACAATGAATTTCATCATGCTCATATTCGTCGAATATGTCCTTGCATGACGGTGGTCAAATTCTGCAATCATTTCAATTAAACTTAAAAAATTGTTTCCATTATTCTCTTTGATATATCTTTTCATTTATTTTTCTCTAAATAGTCTCTTCTCT
>NW_017672041.1:0-122100 GCF_001879085.1 Nicotiana attenuata | reverse complement strand
TATATATATATATATTATATGGGCCCACCAATAATTTTTCTAGGCTTAATTGTCATAACAATAGTTCAACTGGGTATAGTACCCTTGTTTAAGATGTTATACCTCAAACCCCGAACTGATTTTTGCCTTATTTATAGAGGTTAAGGATTTTGTAAAAATCCATTCATAAATATTCTCAAGTCTTCTGAAATATTTATTCGTTAAGTTGTTTTGCATTTTGTTGTTTCATACATATATTGTTAACATGTTTCGTTGATCATAAAAGATTTTTGCCATATTTAAAGATGAAATGGTGAAAAAAGGTCAACGTTATAAATCATTCAATGATATACTATTGCAAATTTTGAAATACTATTACTAATTAACATAGTATTTATTTATATTAAGCAAACATTATTATACAGACATAAGAAATAGTTTGATTTTTTTTTTTGAATCGTATTGCATAGCAATTAATGAAAGATTTTAATAAAGTTTCATATTAAATAAAATTTCTGTGAATGGCAATAAAGTATTTTATATCTATTCATTAAAATAATATAATTAATAGTATATTAATATATTATATTTTTGATGTAATAAATAATAAGAATTAATTTTTACAAAAAATACACATACATAACACTAGGTATTTGAAATAAAGTGATAATAACTGATATTACTTAACATCACTGGAGACAATTTTTTCACAATAACATCTAATAAATACAACTTTATAAATATTTATAAGATCATATTATGTTTCTTTTTTTCCGCTATCTATAAATTTTTTTACTATTAACATCAAATACCTAATCCAAGTTCATCGCACCAATCTATCTATATCTATATCTATATTATATTAAAAGCACGAAGGCCCTTAGCGAAATGTCGTTCACCTTTTTTACCCTTTAAACACATAGTTCATATTGGATAAAATGGTCATTTAATATTGTCCTTATATTTAGGAACTAGAAATTCTTTGAGATTTCGTTATTAAATATTTCCTTCTTTAAACTAGATACCTAAAATTTAGGACTTTAAATTGATTAAAATTTGACCTTGAATTAATACTTAAAAAGTCAATTAATATTTACTTTAAATAAACGTTACTACAAAATTTGTAGTCTTGAAGTAGTTCTATAAGGAAATTGAAAAGTGACAGCATAACTTTCCTACAATACTCCCTTACCTTCTTTTACGTTCTCTATATACCAAAAAATGGAAAATAGCTTAATTAACACTTCTTTCCAATCTTCCCATGAACCCCCTGATATCGGAAATATGTAAATTGATGACCTTCCACCTTCCCCAGACCAACCAAAAACCTTTCTACAAACACTGCTATCAAATAACTCTTCAATTCACATTACTGCTAATCATCGTCCTCAACAACAATATGTTGACTTCTCTGATGAAACAAACACTACAGAAGTTGATGAAGAATTATTTATTCCTTTATCTACTGATGATAAATCACGATTATATATACCTTGGAAATCATCGGTGATTGTTAAAGTGTTTGGAAAAAAAATTGGCCATCTACTGCTGAAACAAAAACTGACTTCGCTATGGAAACCTACTGAAAACATGTCTCTAATTGATCTTGGATCTGAGTTTTTCCTTATTAAGTTCCAAAAAGAAGAGAATCTGCAAACAGCCCTTCATGGAGGTCCTTGGTTTGTCCTTAACCATTTCCTATCTGTGAGGCAATGGGAACCTAAGTTTATTGCATCCAACACTCAGCTAACATATTCTGCTATATGGGTACGTCTCCCTAAGCTACCTACTGAGTTTTATGATATGGAAATCCTTGAGCGAGTGAGAGCAAAGTTGGGTAAACTATTAAAGGTTGATACATGCACGACAACTACTTCTAGGGGCATGTATGCAAGAATTTGCATTGAGGTACCTCTTGAAAAACCTCTTAAGACACATCTCCACATTGATGTGACGACCCAAAGGGTCATCACCTGTTTTCTTACTCATTCCGTGCTTTCGAGGCCTTGAAAACCTCATTTAGGATTTCCTCGATTTGCGTGCGCAGTCCGGGCGCGTAGCCGGAAAGCTTAAATATGAATTCTGTGATAAAAATGCTAAATTTTGATATTTAATTGATTAAATTTGACTTCGGTCAATATTTTGGGCCAACGGACCCGGACCCGTGATTTGACGGTCCGGAGGGTCCGTAGGAAAATATAGGACTTGGGCGTATGCCCGAAATCGAATTCCGAGGTCCCAAGTCCGAGAAATGAATTTTTGTGTGAAATTATTTTCTGGAAATGATTAAGGAAAATAAAAATAAAATTTGATTAAAAGACTATGGTATCGGGCTCGTATGTTGGTTCCGGCGCCTGGTACAAGTCTTATATATGGTTTAAGCGCTTTCTGTAAAGTTTGGTTGAAAACGGACGTCGTTTGACGTGTTTCGGACTTAAAATGGAAAATTGATGTTTTATGTAAATTTGGAAGAAATCATGAGTTTTGAGGCTTGATTCGATGTATATGATGTTATTTTGGCGATTTGATCGTACGAGTAAGTCCATATGATGTTTTTGAGGTTGTGTGCATGTTTGGTATGGAGCCCCGAGGGCTCGGGTGAGTTTTGGATAGGTGTCGGAGTGCATTTTTGAACTTACGAAAATCTGCATTTCAGTTCTGCAATTTTCGCAATTGCGAAGCAGGCCTCGCAATTGCGAGCTCGCAAATGCGAGCCTGGCATCGCAATTGCGTGGAAGGGGGACATTTCACTGTGTTCGCAAATGCGACCAAAAGGCTCGCAAATGCGAGCCTGGCCTTTTCGCAAATGCGAAGATATAGTCGCAAATGCGAAGACCCCCAAACTAGTCAGTGTTCGCAAATGCGAACATTTTTCTCGCATTTCCCATACCTGCTGGGTTCGCAATTGCGAACCCAACTTCGCATTTCCCATATCCGCAGCCCAGCATATTTAATACTTAACCGATTTTGAGCTTCATTTTTCACATTTTCTCAAACTCAAACACCCATAGGCGATTTTCCAAGAAATCTTTCTTCTCCAAATCAATTGTAAGTTAATTTCTACTCATTTCTTTCAATCATTAACATCATTTAACATGTTTTCCACTTAAAATCAATGATTTTCATGGGTGAAATTGGGGGTTTTGGGTAGAACCTAGGTTACCAAAAAAATTGGGGATCTGGACCTCAATTTGAGGTCCGATTTCAAAACAAGTTACATAATTGAGTTCGTGGGGGAATGGGTAACCGGGTTTTGGTTCGAACTTCGGGTTTTGACCACGTGGGCCCGGGGGCGATTTTGGAAATTTTGGAAAAAACTTTGGGAAATTCATTTTTATGCATTCAAATTGATTTATTTAGTGTTTAATAAAGTAATTAAGTAATTTGTGGCTAGATTCGAGCGGATTGGAGGTGGAATCACGGGGTAAAGCGATAGTTTTAAACCTAACTTGAGGGAATAGGAATTGAGTCTTGTTTGCTACTTGTTAATTGACCGAGTACGATGTATAGGCATGGTGACGAGTATCTATACATTGGTGTCTAGTATGACCGTGAGTCCCTACTTTGCGAATAGTTTGGTTGTTGATATGCTTTCCATGTTTACTTGATGACTTCTCTATGTTGTAAAGACCTTGTGAAAGAAATTGTGATCTTGAAACTTCGTGGAGCATTGGCTCGGGTTGAAATACAAATTGTGAAGGTATATAAGATAAGTAACTCTTTGGATCATTGGCTCAAGTGATAGTGTGAACTATGAGATGAAAATGAAAGAAAGAAAAGAGTTAATGATTTATTCCCTTGCCGGGATGTTTTTGGTTATTGATGATGTACCCTTGCCGGGTCTTTAAATTGTTGTTGTGTACCCTTGCCGGGACTTCTATTCTTATTTTATTATTTCCCTTACCCTTGTTTGTGATTGTTGATTGGGTGAGGAAGAGTGTTAAAGCACGAAGGGTGATGCCGTGCATTGAATGATATTTGTGGATTGGGTTGCGCGCCGCAACAATGTTAAATGATATGGGTCGGGTTGCACGCCGCAACAATGATATTTATGGATCGGGTTGCACGCCGCAACAATGATATTTATGGATCGGGTTGCACGCCGCAATAATGATATTTATGGATCGGGTTGCACGCCGCAACAATGATATTTATGGATCGGGTTGCACGCTGCAAGAATGTTATTATTTATTGAGATCGGGTTGCGCGCCGCAACAATTATTGATACAAGTGTCTTTATTTTGGGGATTAGTTTCTTGTCCGCTGTAAATTCCAAGCTGCCCTTAGATTGTTATTCTGGATTTACTATTAATATTGTTTCCTCCCCACAGCATGCTCCCCCTCCCATATTGTTTACTTGTCTTATTCCATTATTTCCGTGATTCTTTACGTTGACATTTCCCTTTATCGTGTTACTTGTCATTAATTATTTTCCTTAGTGAATCATAAGTTTCGTGTAGTTGTTGTCTTATGAACTCGTATTACTTGTTACATTTGTTAGAGTAAATTTCTTGTGGAGTAACTGTTGATTTAATTGAAATGGGAGCGGGTGGTACGCCTACCACGAGATGTTGAGAAATGGGATCGGGTTGCACGCCTGCAACAAGATGAGTTGGATATGAAAGTTGCCTTATCTCTTCATTTATTGCTAGAAGTTAAATTGAGATATACTCTTTATTAATCCTGATATTTTATTTCTAACTGTTGCCCCTAAAGCATGCTCCCTTCCCCAACTTAAATTGTTAATTTCTTGCTACTTCTCCGTTGTACTTGTATATATATATCTGCACAGGTTTATTTGATGGTCTGGTCCTAGCCTCGTCACTACTTCGCCGGGGTTAGGCTAGGCACTTACCAGCACATGGGGTCGGTTGTGCTGATACTACACTCTGTGCTATTTTGCACAGACCCAGGCTTCGGACGGCAGCAGCAGTAGTGTGAGAGCAGGCTTTCAGTCCAGCGAGACCCGAGGTAGCCTTGAAGGCGTTCGCAGGCCCTGGCGTCTCCTTTCATCTATATTCTTGTTTCTTTCATGTATTTCTGGAGACAGTGTCGAGTTTATTTCTTTCAGACCTTTATGTGTAGTATTCTTAGACCGTCTGTGAAGCTGTGACACCAGTCTTGGGTAGAGGCTTTTGTTGGGATTTTCCTCATTTTTAATTCAGTTTTCTATAATATTGAGACTTCCTCTTATTATTTAATTTCGTTACTTTTGTGTTATTGCCGATAATGGTTAGAAGGAATTATGTTATTAATGGAAAGGTAATTAAAATTGGCTTGCCTAGCTCTCATTAGTAGGCGCCATCACGACTCCCGAGGGTGGGAAATCCGGGTCGTGACAATTGACAACCACAAACAAACAATCCAATATGAAGGCCTTAACCTTCTTTGTACCGCATGTGGTAGATTTGGTCATGCTTTAATCCGTTGTACCTTTCAAACACAACCACTTCCCACATCCCTCGTTACTAAATCTTCTAGTCCTCAGTCTGCTTCAACGTCTTCTACAACTCACTATATTCCCCACCCTACAAGCAATCATCAACCAGCTGAGTGGCAAACTGTTTCTTTTCCAAAAAGAAACAACAACCGACTACAAAAACAAGCTCTATCAACCCTAAAGTACTCAAGGGCGGCAGAACCCAATGAGATGCCAAAGGAAGCAGGTAAGCTCTCTATCCCTAATGGGCAAAATCAGGCCCAAACTCAAATTCGTGCTTCTGACTCAACAATCCAACCCATTCAAACTCCTAACAAATTTGACCCAATCTCAGAGGACATGGATACTAGCTCTACACATATTGATAATGCTAATTTTCAACCTGCTCGTATCCATGAGCCCACCGCTACTCTTTCTTATTTGGAATATCAATCGATTGGGCCTATTAGGCCATATAATAATGATACACCTGCCTTAATTGATATTACTCATTCCTCCTTTGTTAACATGCCACTAAAACAAATATTCACTCTATTAATAAATCACACACGTTTGTTAATAATCCACAGACACGTCAAGTTGGTAATCTGCTTATTAACTTAGCCACCCAAACCGACCAATCAGGAAAAGATACTTCTTCTACTCACCATCATACAGATTCTAATTTATCTCTACACACTCTTGTTAACCACGATAATATGCATGCTACAGTAGGCTATGAAGCTACTTCCTCCCAAACTCCAATACTCTCTCATGATTACATTTCATGTGCTAACCCTCATCAAGACACTACTTCACCATCCCCTTCTTTATACACTACTGGACTGTTTACTCACCCTCATACAACTTCTGGAGAAGCCAACTCTTCTTCAAAAGCTTCTCCATTACAGACCTGCAATACACAAACACCCATATTTTCTTTTCCATCCAAAGATCATGCAGCGTCCAAACTTCACCAACACCAACTACAACAGCTATTTCAGACAACAAATCCGCCAAAATAATCAATTCTTCCATCTACCTCATCTGATCATGCATGGACCTCAACTTCCAAACCCATCGACGCCATTAATCTACACGTCCCAACCTCACATGGCGGACCAGCCTCTACAGTCTTGGCTGGAGATGGGACTCCAGGGCTATGCTCTGATTTTCACTTTGGAACTCAACAATCAGGAGGTAATCCTCCTAGTCCAAAATCCGACACATTTGGCAGAAATTGTGACGGAGGGGATGAGATTTGGGATGGAGGCTTCCGCTCAAACGCAATGGTACACGACTCAAACTCCATTGCTAGTGGACCACCAAGCGTCAACATCCCAACAACCACAGTGGGCATATCCCATACACCCACCGACCCCATTTGTCAACCCCCAGATGAACCTACTCCCGTTTTATCCACCACATCATTGGGGTCAAATATATGCACCTTGGTTCCAGCCGATCGACTCTTTCAACCCTTGGTCCCCATACTCGACTCCACTCAGTCCAAACGACTTACTGAATCAACAAGTGAGTCCTTCTCCATCACCACCCCAATCTCCAAACGAACTAGACATGCAAACAGATCAGGAGCTAAGGGAAATATTGGCAGAGATGAGGGAAACACGCACGGATTACTTGTGGCTAAAGGGCATTCAACTCTCCAACCTAAAAGAGCAGTACGAAAAAAAGATCATACTGAAATGCCCCCCAGAGTTAGTCACATGCAGTCTCAATTTTAGGTTGATGGCAAACCAAGAGGAAGGGAAGTATGCCATGGTCATCATTCCGACTCTTCAAACGACTCGTGTGATAGAGAATTAGGGGCTGCCAGCCATGGGGGCTGTCACTCAACAGATTCCGGTTCCAACTGAAATGGTCACTTTTTCTCCTAATTGTATGAGTTTTGTCATTTGGAATTGCAGGGNTTGGACCATAAACGTCGTAATGGACATACAATTTTAGAACGCCTAGACCGTATTTTCGCAAATTATGAATGGCTTAATCTATATCCTGAGGCATCGGTTCATCACTTACCTCGTACTTACTTCGATCACTGTCCTCTATTATTAACATTAGAATCTAGACGACCTTTTTATAAGAAAATATACCGGTTTGAAACAGTTTGGACAACACATCCTCAGTTCCATCAGTTAGTACATCAAATTTAGGATACTAATGAAGATCTCCTAAACACCACTAAGCATTTCCAAGAGGCTGCTATTCACTGGAATAAGTATACTTTTGGAAATATATTCTCCCGTAAATGCAAGTTGCTAGCTAGACTTATGGGTATTCAATCTTCTGTTCACTACCCTACGAGTACTTTCCTTCAAAATCTAGAACACCAACTAACTCTTGATTACAGTAACATTCTTCGATTAGAAAAAGATTTTTGGAAGCTTAAATCTAGGGTAAATTGGCTAAACGAGGGAGAAGCAAATACTAAGTTTTTCCATATGACTACTCTTCAGCGAAGAAGAAAAAATAGAATTATTGCTGATAACTAGGGATTGTGCCATGTTTGATACTCTTTCTTGCTTACACTTTGGTTATAAATTGTTACAAAATAGTCCCAAAAGGCTCATAAGTGTGCTTGATTGCAGGTTTGATCGACAAAGGGACGAAATGTCAAGGATCGGCTCAAAAGGGAGTGAAACCTGCTCAAGTATCAAAGACAAGCCAAACTAAAGATAAAAAGGGCTAGTGCGGCCGCATTCGACTTTGTGCGGTCCGCACTAGGTAGATTCAGAGAGTTGGCAAAACCAAGCTTCAGGCAATGCGGCCGCCGTTCATATTGCACGGTCCGAGGTGAAGGCTCCGCGGCCGCACGACCATTTTGTGCGGTCCGCGGAGTAGAGATTCAGAGAGTTGGAAAAACCAAGCTTCAGGCAATGCGGCCGCCGTTCATATTGCGCGGTCTGCGGTGAAGGCTCCGCGGCCGCACGACCATTTTGTGCAGTCCGCGGAGTAGAGATTCAGAGAGTTGAAATTTCCAGATTTCAAGCCTTTACGGTCCGCGGTCATCTTTGTGCGGACCGCGCTAGCTGCCTCTACGGCCGCGGTCCATTCTACGCGGTCCGCGGAGCCCAACTTCAGAGAGCCAAGTTTTGAAATCCAAGAGCCTTGTGCGGCCGCGGTCCATTTTGTGCGGCCCGCACTGACCCCGCAGGGGTATTTTTGTCCAGTTTTTCTAGCTTAGTATAAAAAGAATATTTTACCATTTTTAGGTCATCAGCTAGTTCCAGAATTGAGCTGCGCTCGTGAGAACAACTTTTGTAGCCATTTTTGGCATCTTAGCTTCAAATTAACGATAGATTCTTGTACTTTAATTTAGTATTTAATTACTATGTCTTGTTCTTCATCTATTTCTTCATTTTCTCCTTCAAGCATGAATAGCTAAACCCATTAGCTAGGGTTGTGGCTCAACCCTAGTGTGGGTAATTGATGGGTGTTTCCATCTAGGGTTAGATTGACTATGGGTGTTTGCTATTTGGGTTGATTTTATGTTTTAATCTATAAATTGGTGGTTGCAAACACTGATTTGTGCTTTGTGGATTTGACTCTTCTTGAGAAAGAGAGTCTAAGTCTCCAAAATTGACCCAACAAGGAATTGGGATGGACTCATGAGAAATGATAGTCCCGATTAACGGGTTAAACCTCGAGAGAGTAATCACCCTACTTGAACCCTAGTTGCTTGACCTAATTTGCCTACCCATTTGGTCTCGAGAGAGTCAATTGGGCAAAATCACTCTCTCTACCGAGAGGTGTGAGAGTGGGTAAAATTGTGCAACGGTTATAGCATAAGTCCCAATTATGTCAATCGAACCTTAGTAACATCTACCCGTCATTAGCCACCTAAGTGATGTCACGGCCCTAGTGCCCTTCTTCCCATTAGATACAACCTTAGCAATTATTTCATAGCATAATCTAGTTTCAATAGTAGTTTGATAATAGTAGTTTATAATTAAAAAAACCAAAAATGTTGGAAGTGACATTTAGAACAATTACACGACTCTAGTCTAGATAGATACCCAGCTCCAATTTCTAGCTCTCTGAGGAATTCGATCCCGACCCTCATATCGGGTAAAAGCTATTGTGACCCTCTCTTCCTACTTTATAGTAGCGTGGAGTTGGCAGCGATCAACTGCCTTACAAGATACAGTGGGCAATTGGACTTTTAACACTAATGACATTCATAGGCAAATATTTGATTACTATCAACATTTATTTGCCACAGATCATATACTCTCCACCTCTAATGTTCAGGTTGCCCCTTCAAGCTATTCCTACAGATATTGAAATTACTCAAGCCCTGAAGGGATTCAAACCTTATAAGGCACCTGGTCCGGATGGTCTACATCCGTTCTTCTATCTCAAATATTGGAACGATTCTTCACTAATAAGTTTATTCCCGCTGACCTTAATCATACTTGTATTTGCCTTATCCCAAAGGCCAAGCATGCATACACTATTCAGCAATATAGGCCTATTAGTTTGTGCAATACTACTTATAAGTTAATTACTAAAATAATTGTTAATAGGCTTAAGCCTTTACTCTATAAGATCATAGGAACGACCCAATCTAGCTTTCAGCAAGGGAAAAGAGCTTTTGACAATGCTATAATAGTTCAGGAAATTATTAACCATCTTCATAAAATGAAGGGCAAGTCAAGCTACATGCTTCTAAAACTAGACCTTGAAAAGGATTTTGATCGGTTAGAGTGGTCCTTCATAAGGAAAACTCTTCTATATTTTAATATACCAAATTCCCTCACGGAGTTAATAATGTCGTGTGTTACAACTACTTCTACATCAATTCTTATTAATGGAACTCGTACTTCGTATTTCAATCCTTCGCGAGGAATTCGACAAGGGGATCCTTTATCTCCATACTTATTCATAATGTGTATGAAAATGCTCTCTCGTATGATTAATCAATCAGTAGACTACCTAAATTGGCAACCTATTAGAATTTCTAAAAGGGGTCCCGATCTTTCATACCTTTTCTTTGCGGATGATATAATATTGCTATCAAAAGTCACTACTCAAAGCTGTCATGCAATTATTGATGTTCTTAATTGCTTCAATCACATTTCGGGTCAAAAAATTAATTTTGAGAAATCAAAAATATTTTTCTCAAAAAACTGCTCCCTTTCCAATAAAAGTTTTGTGCTACAATCTTTTGCAATAAAGGAGGGTCTATCCTTTGGAAAATATTTGGGATTTCCAATTTTTAATGGACGACCTCGAAACAGTGACTTCCAATTCCTGCTAGACAATTTTAAAAATAGATTAGCAGGATGGAAAACTAAGTTTTTAACTCTACTAGGAAGAACCACTCTTATTAAGTCAACTCTAAACTCTCTTCCTAATCAAATCATGCAATATGTTCATATACCGAGCACTGTCATTAGTAAACTAAATCGTTATCAAAAGAACTTTCTTTGGGGTACTACTGACACAAGAAAATGATTGCATCTTCTAAAGTGGGAGCGAATTACAACACCTACAATACAAGGAGGTTTAGGGATCCAAAACTTGCGTACTAAAAATTATGCATTGTTTGCAAGCTTAGCCTGGAGAATTTTTAATAATCCAGGAACTCTTTGGGCAATGACCCTTCTTAATAAATACGTTCACCAAAAACATGGCTATGCTGCTTCTTTAACATGGCGTAATATAATCAAGGGTTGTCATCACTGTCAACGGGGTATCTACTGGAGGTTAGGAGCAGGGACTCACATTAACCTATGGTCTGATCCATGGCTTAGGACGGGTACAACTCTAAGGTCCATGCTTATAGGCCCATTACCTAAATCACATGACACTCACACAGTTTCTACTATTCTCAATAATAATACTTGGGACTGGAAGAATTTCAGTTTTGAAATTCCTAATGAGATTGCAACAATCATAAATAGGCAATATATATCCATCTAGCTCAACAACATGATCAACTCCAATGGGGCCTAACGACTAATGGAAATTTCACTGTGCAAATAATGTACAAAGAACTTATTGATAATAGCAATTATTCAATTGCCTCTTGCATTGATTTCAAATGGTTATGGAAACTGCCTGTGCAACCAAAGATTAGAAGCTTCTTATGGTTGGTTCTCCATAATAGACTACCGACCCTACAATATCTAAATTACATAGGCATTCCAATAAGTTCCATTTGCTCAAAATGCCATGCTATCCATGAATCGATAAGTCATATTCTTCTCCACTGCTCTTGTGCAGAACATTACTGGGATGTCATTCGTTTACAAAAAATAACCAAAAATATACCACCAAATTCTGCCCTTATCCATTGGTTGAAAAGCTCATGAACTACAAGGGAATTACTTTTCCACATAAAGTGAACTCTAAAACTTTTTGGGCTACAAGTCTTTGGCACCTTTGGACTACTCGTAATAAATACATTTTTGAGCATAAAGACCAACAGCCTAATCCCTTTAATGTTTTAAATCTAGCAATAGAACATGCCTACTTGGTAGGCTCAACATATATGCTTTCTAATAGAGTTCCAGTACATCTAAGATGGATTCCTCCAGCAATAAATTTTTACAAACTAAATACGGATGGGGCAACTTCGTTCGAGACTGACAAAGGTGGAATTGGGACGGGGGGGGGGGGTATTAGAAATCACAAGGGCGAGTGGATGGTGGGATTCGCTGGCCCAATTCCTCATACGAACTGTCTATCTGCTGAATTACAAGCACTCATCAAAGGCTTAAGTCTAGCAGCGCAACTGAGACTGCTACCACTTCAAGTGGAAATAGATGCAAAAGAGGTAATTACACTTCTGGATAACCGAAATTCGAGGTATTCTAACTTAATTTTGGATTGCAGGTACCTCCTGGGGACACTCCATGATCCAGTGGTCACCCGTGCGTACATGGAGCAGAATTGTGTAGCAGATAATCTTGCAAAGCTAGGAAGTAGGATGTCACCTGCTGCTGCATTGTGCATTTTTGATGAACCACCTTTTTGTGTTACAAAACAACTGTTAGAAGACCAGCGAGGATTCACGTCCCAGCGCATGGTTCCACCTACAGCAGTACATCAGCTGGATGATCAAGATGGCAATAGATGTTTTGTTGCTAACCATGTACCTAAGGGGACTGCTACTATTTATTTTGAGAGCTTTAGTAGTAAAAATGCAGTCCATACTACTTTGGAGGATCGTCAGTGTGACATTACTAGAGGCGATGCCTCAAATCGTTATGCATGTACGGATAGTATACCTATTAGTTTAGCTAGCACTAGCACTTGTAATATGATGCATGAGCATCACAATCTTGTACGCATGCTTTAATATATGTTACTTACCTTTCCTACCAAAAAAAAAAAAAACGGTACTCCATTTATTCATGATGAACAAAATACTTTTTAACAATGATGAGTAATATTTTTGAAGAATAATTTTACTTTATTTGGTATTTGCAATAAATTACATTAATTTATACTGATTACGTGGTAAATAATATGAGACCATAATAAAAACTGCAAAATATATAGAAAATAGTGTTTCACTTTTCTTAAATTTTATCCCCTTCAATCAATCTATTATGAAATCCTGGAAATTTAACGAGAAATTGATCAACCTTATTATCATATAAATAAATTTTATATTGAAAAATATCATCGTTTAATGTTATTTTAATATTTAGGGCATTATATTTACTAAAATTTTGACTCTTAATTTTTTTTTTTGAACTATATAGAAAATCATAATATTTAGGAATGTAATCCCAGTAGGATTATTCATATAACTCGAGTAAGTTAATTTTCACAAGAATCATAATTTTAGGAATTGTTATCTCACCCGGAATACCAATAACCTATGTGACATTAGAAGTGTTCCACTTCAGGATACCTTAGATAAAAACTTAAAGGCAAATTGTACGGAAATCATACTCATGAGCTAACAACTATTTTCAGATCGCTAAAATTTTATAGATTTAAGGTTAGTAATGTAAAAGTGTTAGCTATGTTGCGCTATTCTTTTTTAAGAAAATGTTAATTAAACACTTTCCAAAAGTGTTGTCATAAAGTTTCGTATCTTCACGTAGTGCCTATAAATCTATTAAGCGGATAGATATTTCATGTAATCCCAAACAAATATCAAATTAGGGATGTGATTAACTGATAACATTCATCTTTTTTTAGGAATTTGGATTTTCAAAATTTGCAACACTTTTGAGAAAAATATCTATGTAATTTTCTTAAAATTTGTATTCATTTATATAAAATACAAATGCAACGCATATTATTATGCCGTTTTTGGATATTTGTTTGTTATATTTATATTTTATTTGCCCGATTTTTTGTTGTCGTTATGTTTTATTATTTGGTGGTGTATACATACGTTTGATTGTATGTAGCATATTAAGTTTATAAGAAATTTGCTACAATTACAAAAGGATAGAGGTCAAAAGCATATGAGAAAAATTTAATTAAACCCGAAGATAGTCCAATTCAATGTANNTCCTCTATATTAACATTAGAATCTAGACGACCTTTTTATAAGAAAATATAACCGGTTTGAAACAGTTTGGACAACACATCCTCAATTCCATCAGTTAGTACATCAAATTTGGGATACTAATGAAGATACTCCTAAACACCACTAAGCATTTCCAAGAGGCTGCTATTCACTGGAATAAGTATACTTTTGGAAATATATTCTCCCGTAAACGCAAGTTGCTAGCTAGACTTATGGGTATTCAATCTTTTGTTCACTACCCTACGAGTACTTTCCTTCAAAATCTACAACACCAACTAACTCTTGATTACAGTAACATTCTTCGATTAGAAGAAGATTTTTGGAAGCTTAAATCTAGGGTAAATTGGCTAAACGAGGGAGATACAACTACTAAGTTTTTCCATATGACTACTCTTCAGCGAAGAAGAAAAAATAGAATTACTGCCTTACAAGATACAGTGGGCAATTGGACTTTTAACACTGATGACATTCATAGGCAAATATTTGATTACTATCAACATTTATTTGCCACAGATCATATACTCTCCACCTCTAATGTTTAGGTTGCCCCTTCTAATGTCATGGAGAATTTTGACTGTCAAGTCCTTCAAGCTATTCCTACAGATATTGAAATTACTCAAGCCCTGAAGGGATTCAAACCTTATAAGGCACCTGGTCCGGATGGCCTACATCCGTTCTTCTATCTCAAATATTGGAACGATGTGGGCCCTAAAATTATCCAATTTTGCAAGCAAATCTTCACTAATAAGTTTATTCCCGCTGACCTTAATCGTACTTATATTTGCCTTATCCCAAAGGTCAAGCATGCATACACTATTCAACAATATAGGCCTATTAGTTTGTGCAATACTACTTATAAGTTAATTACTAAAATAATTATTAATAGGCTTAAGCCTTTACTCTATAAAATCGTAGGACCGACCCAATCTAACTTTCAACAAGGGAAAAGAGCTTCTGACAATGCTATAATAGTTCAGGAAATTATTAACCATCTTCATAAAATGAAGGGCAAGTCAAGCTACATGCTTCTAAAACTAGACCTTGAAAAGGATTTTGATCGGTTAGAGTNTTTTTTGGCTGTTTTCACACATATTAAGAAATTCACCTTTTAGCATTAAATAATAATGTAATTGACCGCATTAACCTTAATTTATTCATTGAAAATGTAACAAGTACTCATAGGCTCTTTATACCAAGGGAAACTTGGAAAAAAGAAATTAATTCTTTCTTGATATTTGAATTTTTAAATATTGTGGAAAAAAAAAAGGCAAAAAAATCAACTTACAAGGTCATACCATGTAGCATAAATTATTTATAGTGAGAATTATATTTTTATGTATTATTATCAATATAAAATAGTGCTGGAGATAAAATTGTGAATAATTTAAGAATATAAATTTGAAAAGTTATTTGTTTTGATAATACTGTTCAATTAATCATTAGTGGTGACACATAAATAATTAAGTATGTAAATACATTTTTAGTATTTCTTATACATATGAATCATTATTGCAACGTCAATTAGTATATAAAAAATGATTTTAGCTAATGTATTCTTATTATGTTTAATATTATTAGTTCATTTGAAAAAATTCCCTTAAATAATGAAATATTGTTTAACGTAAGCCATATATGTATATAACTAATGATAATAAAAATAATAAATGCATGTCATATAGCAAGTACCATGTCAAATGAAAAAATTATTTATTTTAAAAATCAAAAAGAAATAAATACTAACATTGATGAAAAAAATAATATTATACATGAAATAAAAACATCATAAAAATGCTAGTAATTAAACTAGTCAGTTAAACCCAGAAGAATTATTGGTGGGCGCGCCTTTCAAATATGCTTTATACATATAGCGCCTTTTAAAAGGGCGCTATACTTAACTAGGCAAACGGCCGTTAAGGTATAGGCCCTTTAAAAGGGTGTTATATATAAAATAGTCACCAAATTGTTTTCCCACACATTTTAATTCTTTGACTTCAAAAGAACCACATTTTGATTCCGCACTCCCTTTTCTTTATCATTGTTCTGTTGCATGTATATTATATTTAGTACACCAAAGAAAAGTTAACAAAGTTACTTTCTTGATTGGAGAAAATTATCATTTTCTGGAGAAAGATAAAAGAGAAAGGAAAGACCAAAAAAGGGGAAAAAACAAAGGAAAAGAAGTGAAACAAGAAGGCAAATTGATATAACAAAAATAGCATGTTAGAGGAGCTACATTCTAGTAGTTACGATTGGCAGAATAGCCTCATAGACACTTGTACTTGTTCGGTTTTGACATCCCGATCCTTTTACTTCACAAAGTTTCATTCAAACACTTATAGTTGTTCAAAAGTAATATTTTAAACCCATCTGACCGTTGACCATAGTCTATGTGGCAACNTAATGGCTCTCTTCTTCTTCTTCTCCATTTTTTGATTTTTTTGTTTGTTTATATGTATACATTAAAAAAGAAAAAAAGGACAGAGTTTTGGCTGGAGATCGTTTGATGCCATTTGGGTTGAGATTGTTTGCGATTTGTTGCCAATGCTTCCATAACTTCATTTTTTTTTTAATTTTACCATCTCGATTTGTAAATTATGTTTAAAACATTATGTTGTCTCCACATTAAGCTTGCCGAAGCTCATCGTGGGTGAGTTGTTCTTGTGGGCTCACTGTTTCACCGTCGATGGCGTTAAACTATTTCGTGGCTGCTCTCCCAATCGACGAGGTACAATACAGTATAAGAGTCCATGCTAATGGCTGTTTCAGAGAGAGAGAAAGACATGAATGTGTTTGTGAAAGAAAACTTTAGGATTCAACTTTTTCTTTTCCAAAAATAGTTTTTGTGAATAAAAATAATGACATGGAATATTTTTATCTGACGTGGATAATACAGTGAGGCGCTTGAGGAACACACACTGTCAGAAGGGTTTAAAATATTATTTTTGAACGAGTAGAGGTGTCTAGATGAAACTTCACTAAGTTTGGGGACCGGGATGACAAAGTGGCACAAGTATAAGTGTCATTTAGGCTATTCTGCCGTTACAATTTTACCCGGGTTCGAGTCCTGAGTATGGAAAAATCCTTAGTAGGGAGCGCTTACTCCTGAATGGGGCCCTACGTGGCGCGGATCCGGATATAGTCGGGCTCCAATGCGAGTAGCGGATACCGGATGAGAAACCAAAAAAAAAGAAGTTACAATTTTATCCCGTGTCACTTAAGTGCAGTATTTTTTTTTTAATTATTTTTTCAGTAAAAATTTACAGTGTTTACTCTAAACTAATAAATATGAGACGTATATCTTCATATATATTTTTAGCGCGTTATAATATGGTTACTGCAAGATCATGTTGAATGCTCGTCACCAGATATGTTTCTGCCTTAGTTTTTAGGATACAAAATACTCTAAATTTATGTGGCGATATTTCTCTTTTAAGTTTATTCCATAAAAGATGGACTATTTTTAAAATTCAAACATAATTTAAGTTAAACTTCTCACTTTACCTTTAGTGAGCTTTTATAGGCGCATAAAAATGATGGAAAAGGTTCGAGTTTGTCACTCTACTATGTTATATTGTTTATATTTGTCCTCGTTATACTTTTCGTCTAGATTAACCCCTACCGTTAACAAACTTGTTAGAATTGCCCCTAACCCTAACAGCCCCCCACTGTGGCTGCTGACCCCCTCAATTAAATTGTCAACACCTACGATTTTTAAGGGTCCCACAAAAAATTTCGTAAAAATTGCACAGGGCACCCTATTTCGGCGCCCCTTTTTAATCTGTAGCCGCTTTGTCTTTCTGTTTGCACCCGTACCCACTTTTTAAAAAACTTCAGCTTCCCTTTCTCCTCCCCTTCTCCTTCTTCATTTTCTCATTGTCTGGAAACACAACTCCGTGAAGTTAATTAGACAAAAACTTCAGCTCTATAGCTGAAGTTTTTCAGTTACAACACAAAAACTTCAGCTCTAGAGCTGATCTAGAGCTGAAGTTTTCTAGTTACAACATAGAAACTTCAGCTTTAGAGGTGAAGTTTTCCGGTTACAAAGACAAAAACTTCAGCTCTAGAGCTGAAGTTTTTATTTTATAACTGGCAAACTTCAGCTCTAGAGCTGAAGTTTCCCGGTTATTTATTACTGGCAAACTTCAGCCTGGTTACTAAACAAAAACTTATAAAATAAAACTTCAGCTCTAAAGCTGAAGTTCGCGAGTTACAAAACAAAAACTTCAGCTCTAGAGCTGAACTTCAGGCCCGGCTACTAAAATGCTGAAGTTTTGTGTGATTGCCTTTGCTACTTCAGCCCCGTGTGCTGAAGTTATGCGAAAAAGTGGGTACGCTTGCAATTTTTTTTGCAAAGCGGGCACAGGTTAAAATGTGGCACAAAAAGCGGATATAGATGCAAATGCCCCAAAAGTTTCAAACAAACCCCACCCCATCTCCTTAAACTATTCCCATCCCTTCGCCGCACCATCATCGCCGGGAATACAAATTCCAAAATCATCACCTCCACATCTGAAAAGGCATCACACATCCATCAAACAATTTTTCTCAAAATCACCACCTAAGAACACTACACATCGAGTACCCTCCATATTCACCCTCTCCATTAAAGCTCTTTCGCAACACAGAGTATGCATTCATAAAAAATTGTGCTTCAATTCCAGGCCCAACAATTTATGAACAGATGCCAGTAGCGGTTAGATGAAAGAAAGTCAATGGAGTTCATAATCTAAGCTGTAGATTCTTTGGCAATAGCCTCGTCAATTCCACCAATCATATAGATGACTTGCTCTGAAAGGTCATCATATTTTCCATCAAAGACTCATTGGAAAAATCAATTACAAAAGAAATAATTAGCATCAGATGCCAGCAGATTGAATCAACTCGTTAAATATGCAAAACATAACAAGAATTTCTCATCTCGAATAAACTCCACCAAATAGGGGAGAAATAATTAGGGAGGAAGAAACTTAAAATAATTTGGCATTTAATTGGAAATAGCTTCACCTCTCAACTTGCTGAAGAAATGGAGAAGGCAATCAGGAGAAATAACATGTGACAAAAGGGTATGGCAGAAGAATAATGTTATACTACTGGTGGACACCCTATATACTTGGTTGAATCCAAAAGTGCACACTCGACTTTCAAATCCTTGGTCCGTCTCTATCTCTAAAGGCGAGGGTATCGATTTTCTTGTGATATTAATTGCGAACTTGTTCCATTTTTAGGGAATTCGGAACTAGTTATAATTAACAAGTTATTTAGACTCTTTTCTACATAATCAACCTATGCTACTTTAGACAATATAAAATCCAAAATACTTGATCCTTGAAAAAGAGAAAGAAAAAAACAATAATATTAATACGAGCATGCATGATTGAAGGAGAATTAACTCACAAATACGTCGAAACTTTTCGTTGAGATCCACCAAATGATCACTATTTGTAACCCTAAAATAATAGTCAGGATATAAGCTTTGATCAACCCAATGTGAAGGAGTGGTTGTTCCAATAGACAAAAACTGTTGCATGACCCTCTGCTCTATTTTTGTTTTGTCGACCATTTTCCATCTTCATTTTGCTTGGTTTTAAACAGGATTATGACTTAATGAACATGGGCGGATGCAGCAAGCGAGTGCCGGGTTCAACTGAACCCAATACTTTCAACGTGGAGCATAAATTTATATGTAAAAATCTATTAAAATTACGAAAAATAGTGAATATGAACCCATAACTTTAAATATACTATAGGTTCAATGCTAAAGATATTAAAGGTTGAACCCATAGAGTTTAAATCCTTGATCCGCCTCTGTTAATGAAGATGGAATTAAAGAGGCCAAACCCAAATTAAATAAAGGTTTCTAAGTGACTATATAGTAAGTAGTGCAGAGAAAATGTTTTGATTCATTAGCCTTCATATAGAAGAACAAACAATGCCTTTCAAGCAAGTGATGTACTCCATCCAGTCCATTTTAATTGACTTTTTTGCTTTTATTTTTTGTGATCCACAATATTTAATTTTTTCAGATATCAAGCAAAATTAAATCTTTTTCCCAAAGTTTTTCTTGGAATAAAGAGGCAAGGAGTATTCGTTATATTTGCAATAAATAAATTAATGTTAATAAAGTCAATTTTATTACTAATTAATACTAAAGAGCCAAAAATCAATTAAAATGGACCAGAGAGAGTAACACTTAGTTCCATTCAATGATCAACAATTAAATTAATAAAGGGACCTACTTCGGATTATGAATATATTTTTTATGAGTCCACCAAACTGTATAGAGAACCTGATTCCCTATAGTTCCCACAGAATACACACACAACAGTAAGTGAATAACACAATAATATTCTACGTGGAAAACTCCCAGCTTACGGGATTAAAAATCACGACCTATACTCATGGGATTTCAACTTCACTAACCGAGCAACTTTAGATTACAACCTATTGTAACCTAGGAATTAAACTCTTAATCCCTACCTACTTGCAATAACTATATTGCAAGTCTCTTTGTAATAACTCTATTATAAAGCTAACCACTTTGACTAACTCTAGTCAAACACAAACACAAGGTTTATGATTTACAAAGGTATCCTACGAGATGCTTATAGATAAGCTGAGTGAGAGTTACAAGTGAATAACATTAACAACGATACAACAATACTAAGGACATACGATGTACTCAATATTGGGATATGGTTCTTCGTTCTATTGCTACTTTGTTCTTCAATTCCTTGGAGTGCATGAAGGCGGCTGCACACTTGAGAGTAAAATATTTTTTAGGGTTTGCAAGTGTGTGTAATCCCTTACCTCATTTCGGTAATATATAAGTGAGGTCACTAAGGATGATGCAAGCAAGTGTCCGGTACACAACATGATTCAACAGTGACTGCGGCACTGTTGCGTGTGCGGTGTAGCAGCTTTAACAGCTGTAAGGAGTTGACTTGTACTGTGACCAGAGGAACTGATAACCATATGTTCCCTCTGCCGTTCCCTTAACTAATTTTATTGGAACTTGTGCCAGATATTTAACTTTTTGTTCTGAGCAAGGAGAGACTTTTTATCATGTTCCCAATCTGGTTCTCATATGAAGTTTGTTAAATCATCAAGACAAAAAAGCAGATGACTATCACTGACTTAGCCCAATAATGACAACATGTAATTGTTTACAATTGTTCGTAAAAGTGGGATGCAACCTGAAAAAGTATATAACACATGCAGTGCCGGCTCTAGGGGAATGCACTAAAGCAATTGCTTTAGGCCCCCTTAGAATTGAAGGCTCCAAAATTTTCAAATTGTATACTATTACATATTATAAAATTATTAATAAAAGATACTAGTTAAATTTTATACTTTTTTGTTTGGAATGTGATAGAGGTTATTCAAATGAATTACTTGAGTTAATGAATATTTATATAAAAATAAATAATTTGATGACGACTTTGATAATTAAGAATGAAGTCCCTTGTAACATCTTTTAGAGTTTATATTTCTTATAAAGAATGGATTATGCCGTTTGTTTTTTCGAAATAGACTTTAACTATTTTAAATGTATGGAATTATATTGACATCTATCTATGGTACAAAATTGAGATTATTAGATTATGAGAATTTATAAAAATATTATCTTAATCGTCATTATTGTTTCTTATAAAATATTATGCAGGTCTTAGTGAGTAGAATTACCAAATATTTGCAATGATAAAAGCTAGCGGTAAATGAATGAATGATCAAAATACGTACAATATGATCGGTATACCGTCATTACAAAAAATAAAAAATATATTAGATTTTCTTATATAAATTTAAGGCCTCTAATTGAGGTTTGGCTTTAGGCCACCAATATCGTTGAGCCGCCCCTGAACACGTTACAAAAAAATAAAGTCACTATCAACAACGTATATTATTAAATCCTTTAACGAAACAGTAAAAACAACTTTAAACAACGAGCATTTGAAAAGGTTAATGGAGTCTATAAATGTGAGACATAAATATTTTTGAAAATATTGTAAAGAAACATTACATTATCCTCCTTCAGATTGATCATAATTCCTGGAATGTTCCTCTAGTTTTTATATCAAAATCTCCGTTCAACTGTTACGACCCGGAATTCCGACCGTCGGGATCGTGATAGCGCCTAACATTTCACTTGCTAGGCAAGTCAACGTTAGAGAATCATTAAGCCAATTCTTATACATTTCAGCAATTGACAACCAATAAACTATAACGAGTTAATATGAAAGCGGAAATTCATAACAGCCTCAATATAGGTACTACTACCCGGATCTGGCGAACTTCTAAGATTCTACTACAAGTAAATGTTTGAAAGAAATACATCTATTTTCAAAATGAAAGAAACAGTAAAATGAAATGTCTAGAAAGGGACTCCAGGGTCTACGGACGCCGGCAGATCTACCTTGGGTCTCCTATCGGATGAATCCAGCAGCTAAACTCCCGATCAGCTCGGACCAGTACAAAAATCTGCACAGGAAGTGCAGAGTGCAGTATCAGTACAATCGACCCCATATACTGGTAAGTGTCGAGTCTAACCTTGGCGAAGTAGTGACGAGGCTATGAGAAGACACCTACAAATAAACCTATGTAGTATAACAATATATATACAAATAACAACAATGAAAGAAACCAGACAAGTAATATTGGGAGGGGGACATGCTGAGGGGATCACAAGATAAAGGATCACAGCAGTAGTAAGAACTTGATTAACCGATATACTTTGAACAAATAGGGACAAGTAACCACAGTAAAAGAAAATGCACGACATCACCCTCCAATGATATGTGAATACCTCACATGACACGCCATAAATATAATGCCTCCAAATCTTCAGCGCGCGAACAATGGCTGCCAGCTATAGATCATGAACAGGGAAATTGATGGGTTTACTATACCTTAGCTTTATGTTTTGATGATCTAACAACTTATTGTCAAAGAACCAGATAAGGGACCTGACACACTTGGTATACAACTCAATCAACAGACTCCAGCTAATGTGAGTTGCTATGACTTCGAAGATAAAGAATCAACACAGGGACCTGATCCCCTTCGTTTTCCCTGACAGCAGTACGAAGTCAACTGTCCACAACTGGAAAGTGACTGCCTGCACAGTACACGCAAATAGTGTAGCACAGTACATCAGTCACTCCCCATTGACCAACTACGTGATTACATCATTCAAGTGATGTCATCCAAGTTGTATTAACAAAGAGTATTACAACAAAACATCACTTGAACACTTGAGAATTCATTCAAGCACTCCAACCGTTCATCTATCAAGCATTCAATTCTCAAGTGTATCAAGAACAAAGTACAACACTACTACGGACCAATTCCTACAACAAGTCTCTTCTATGTCCTTAGTTGAGTTGTAACTTTGTAATTGTTCTTCATTGTAATTCCTACTTTGCTTATCTAGAAGCTTTAATTAGGAACCCCTTGTAAACCATAAACCTTCAGTATTTGTGTCGTGACTAGAGTTAGTCATGGGTTGAAGTCTTTGTAATAGGTGTATTGCAAAGTAGCTTGTGATAAGTGTATTACAAGTTAGTGAGGGATTAAGAGTTTAATTCCTAGATTGCATAGGTTGTAATCTAAAGTTTGCTCATAGTGAAGTTGAAATCCGACCAGTGTAGGTCGTGGTTTTTTATCCCCTTGAGCAGGGATTTTTCCACGTAAAAGTTCCCTGTTCCATTTACTTACTGTTGCATTAGCATTATCTGTGGAAACCTATATAGGACCTAGTCTCTATATAGTTTGGTGGACTCATATATTCTATCAGTTAGTATCAGAGCGGGTTCTTTCTATCA
This sequence comes from Nicotiana attenuata, assembly GCF_001879085.1. Classification (NCBI taxonomy): domain Eukaryota; kingdom Viridiplantae; phylum Streptophyta; class Magnoliopsida; order Solanales; family Solanaceae; genus Nicotiana; species Nicotiana attenuata. The sequence continues at coordinate 98,363 of NW_017672041.1, read as the reverse complement.
GGTTAACACCTAGAAAGGATCCTCATGGATGCTCCACCAAATTTCGAAGAGAGCCAGCCTACCTACAGACCACCTAGGTTCAATGGGTAATACTATAGGTGGTGGAAGACAAGAATGCATGACTTTATCAAGGAAGAAGATTCTGAGTTGTGGGATGTTATTTGTGATGGTCCTTATGTACCAACAAAAAAGGTCGGAGACCCTCCAGTGACGATGCCAAAAACCAGGAAAGAATACAATAATGCAGATAGGAAAGCTGTGGAGAAAAACTTTCGTGCAGAGAAAATTTTGGTGTGTAGCATAGGACCTGATGAATACAACAGGATCTCAGCCTGTCAATCCGCCAAGGAAATATGGGAAGCTTTACAAACAGCACACGAGGGAACCACTCAAGTAAAACAATCTAAGATTGACATGCTCACCACTGAGTATGAGCTCTTCAAAATGAAGGACGATGAATCCATTCAAGACATGCACACAAGATTCACTTCTATTATAAATGAGCTACACTCGCTTGGTGAAATCATTCCTAGGAACAAGCTCGTGAGGAAAATTCTCAGTGTTTTGCCCAGTTAATGGGAGAGTAAAGTGAATGCCATTACTGAAGCAAAGGATTTGCAGGCGCTAACCATAGATGAGCTAGTTGGAAATCTGAAAACCTACGAAATGAAGAAGAAGAAGGACAGTGAAAGAAGAGAACCAAAGAAGAAAAAGAACTTGGTACTCAAAGCTAAAAGCAATGAATCAAGTGAGGAGGACAGTGACATGGCTTACTTAACAAGAAGGTTTCAAAAAATGGTCCGAAGGAATGGAGGAATACCAAAGAGAGGAAGTTCCAGCAAACCAAAGAATTATGACCTCTGTCATAAATGTGGAAAGCCAGGGCATTTCATCAAGGATTGCGCTCTCCTGAAGCAAGAACACTTCAAGTACAACTCTGATAAAGCAGCCAAGAGGAACCCGGTTCCTGACAAACGCTTCAAAAGAAAGAACGCCGCTGACAATGATGTGAAGCAAGCTCTTGCAGCATGGGGAGATTCCTCCAGTGAGTCTGAAGAAGAAATGATGTAGGTGATAGTTCTATGATGATAGTTGAAAGTGAAGCAAATGAATATGATTCAATATTTGCTTTGATGGCTCAGTCAGACAATGATGAAGATGATGACAATGATGAGGTAAATTTTAGGGATGTTCAAAGATATCTGAAATCCTACTCTCCTAAGAAACTCATGTCATTAGAAAATGTGTTAATTGATGTATATCATAGTCTTGTATATGATAAGGATGCCTTAACCATAGAGTTAGGAGATGTTGAACAAATTAGAGATGACCTGGTAGTTTGTGTGGTTGATCTGAAGGAAACCATAGGTAATCTGGAAAATGAAAAGGAGGTTATAACTGAGAAAATTGCTAGTGTAGAACATGAAAGAGACGATTTGATGGTAGTAGCTGTTGACTTAAAAGAAACCATCGAAAATTTCAGTAAAGAAAAGAATGACTTAGTGGAGACAGTTGATGCCTTAGAGCAAGAAAGAGATGACCTCTTAGTTGTTATTATAGACTTGAAGGAAACAATAGAAGAACTCAAAGCAGAATGTAGGCCTGGAAATTCTGATAAAGGAAAAGAAGTTGCTAGTGAAGCACATATCAAGCTTGAAAACGAATTAATTGCTGTAAAAACTAGTTTATGTGCTGAACTTGAGAAAGATAGACAACTTCAAGCAAGTTTGGAAAGAGTAAAAAATGACCATTGAGAAGTCTCTTAAGTGGAACTAGTCCTCAGATACTATTACTGCAATGTACGTTAACAATGGTGGAAACAGACATGGAATAGGGTTTCAAAGGGAGAGAACTCCTTATAACCCTCATGGCAAGTATGTTACTGTACCTGATAATTGGTTGTGTACCCACTGTGGGAACAATGGGCATTTCAAAAAAAATTACCAAGCCAGGGTTCAGTCTTTTCAGAAAAACAAAGAAAGAGTAACTACTGAAAAAGGACCAGGTGCCACCCATAAAAAACGTATGTTACCTGCATGGACTAGAAGAGCACTTATTCATCCTCTTGTTTATTACAAGGGACCCAAACTTGATTGGGTTCCTAAATCTAACCCTTGATTTCCTTGTGCAGGGAACAGTGAAAGGAAGCAGTCAACAATGGTTCATGGACAGTGGATGCTCAAAGCACATGACTGGGAATACCATGGACTTTCTTTCACTAAAAGCCTTGCAAGGAGGGAGTGTATCCTTTGGTAATAGGAAAAAGGGGTACATTCTTGAAGTTGGAAAGATTGGGAAACCACTCTCTCACTCAACCGAGAATGTGTACTATGTCAATGGTCTTAAGTACAGTCTCTTGAGTGTTTCTCAAATATATGATAAAGGAAACAGGGTGGAGTTCTTGTCAAAGATATGCACAGTTACAAATCTAGTAACTGGTGAAGTGGTACTTGCGGCCAAAAGATACAAGAATATCGACGTTGCTAATTTTGAGTCCCTACAAAGTGGTGATCTGAGTTGCTTGAAAGCAGTTGATGATGATGCTGAACTGTGGCACAGAAGACTAGGGCATGCAAGCTTCTCTCTGCTGAATAAGCTGGTTCTGAAGGACCTGGTTCGTGGTCTGCCCAAGTCAAAGTTCAAGGAGCACAAAGTTTGTAATTCCTGCGCCAGAGGGAAGCATGTGAAATCCTCATTCAAGCCAAAGAAGGATGCCAGCACCTCAAAACCACTTGATCTCCTTCATATGGATCTATGTGGTCCTATGAGAGTGCAAAGTAGGGGAGGAAAAAGATACATTTTTGTGATAGTGGATGATTATTCCAGATTCACTTGGACTTTGTTCTTTAGAACAAAAGATGAGACCTTTGAAGTTTTTGTAGCCTTTGTAAAGAGAATTCAAGTGAAGATGGAGTCAAAAGTAGCATGCATTAGATCAGATCATGGAACAGAATTTGACAATGCTAAGTTTGACGAATTCTGCAACGAGAATGGCATTACCCATAACTTCTCATCCCCAAGAGTTCTACAACAAAATGGAGTTGTGGAAAGGAAGAACAGAACCCTTGAAAAAATGGCAAGAACAATGTTGATCGATAGTGGGATTGCTAAGAACTTCTGGGCTGAAGCTTTCAACACTGCCTGCTACTTGGTGAACAGGTGCATGATCAGGTCTCTCTTGAACAAAATTCCCTATGAGTTGCTGAATGGAAGGAAGCCCAAGACGACTCACTTAAGAACATTTGGGTGCAAATGTTATGTTCTCAACAATGGAAAGGATCAGCTTGGAAAATTTGATACAAAGAATGATGAAGGGATCTTTTGGAATATTCTTCCCAGAGTAAAGCCTGCAAGGTTTACAACAAGCAGACTTAGTGTGTTGAGGAAAGTGTACACGTAATCTTTGACGAGTCCTACCTCTCCTGTGAGAAAAGCAACATGGATGATCAAGATGGAGTGCCTATGCTGGTTCCAGGTGAAGTCATTGAAATGGCAAATGGAAAGGCAGACATGATGAGTCAAGTGAAGACAATGCAGTCTCTTCCTTATCAGTCGGAGAGGAACCAGGTACCACAATTACAATCACTGAAGCTGAAGAAAGAGTGGTTGATGCAGTTCAAAGTACTCCACAGGTAGCTGAAAGAAGGATACAAGGGAATCAGTTAGGGTTACCCAGCTCCTCTACAAATGAAGCTCAAATGCCCAGCTGGAAACACAAAATCTCCCATCCTCTTGACAACATAATTACTCCTCTGGATTCAGGAGTCCAAACCAGATCAAAAGCCAGAAATTCACTTGCCTTTTCAGCATTCCTCTTCTAAATAGAACCCAAAAACATTAAGTAAGCCTTAAAAGATGCAGACTGAATCACAACCATGCAAGATGAGCTGCATCAGTTTGAAAGGAACAACGTATGGCACCTGGTACCTAGACCCTCAGATCGAACCATCATAGGAACCAGGTGGGTATTCAGTAATAAGCTTGATGAACATAAAAACACTACAAGGGACAAAGCAAGGCTAGTGGTCCAAGGCTACAATCGGGTGGAAGGAATTGATTATGATGAGACTTTTGCTCCGGTTGCTCGCATGGAAGCTATCATAATCCTTATTGCCTTTGCATCACATATTGAATTCACTCTGTTCGAAATGGATGTCAAAAGTGCATTTCTGAATGGCTTTCTGTCACGACCCGGATTCCCCACCCTCGGGAGTCGTGATGGCGCCTACTAGTGGAAGCTAGGCAAGCCAACCATTTGAATTATTTACCTTTTTCCTATTTAATCCTTTAACAATTAACAGCCAACATTAAATAAAGCAGCGGAATTTAATAAGCGGAAGACTGAAATAAAATGTTTTAACAAAGATGCCAATACCAATCCATACAAAACTGCCCAGAACTGGAGTCACAATTTCACAGACGGTCTAAGAATACTACAAGTAAGGGTCTGAAAAATAAGTACAATACTGTCTCGGAAATACATAAATAAAATAGGATGAAAGGATAGAAGGAGATGCCAAGGCCTGCGGACGCCTGCAGGACTACCTCGGATCTCCGAATGCACTGAAGGTAGCAACCCAAAGCTAAGGTCCGTAAGCTCCAGTATTAGGATCTGCACAAAGAGTGCAGAGTGTAGTATCAGCACAACCGACCCCATGTGCTGGTAAGTGCCTAGCCTAACCTCGGCGAAGTAGTGACGAGGCTAGGACTAGACTACCAAATAAATCTGTGCAGCTAAATCATATACAACGAAAAAAAATAAAGCAGGAATGTACCGTTAAGGATGGGAGGGGGAAACATAATGCGGGGAACCATCAAATGATAACAGAAGGACAGCAGGTAAATATATGGAACACCAAAACTCAATTATCAACAAGAATCGGAAATCAAACAAGTGCACGGCATCACCCTTCGTGCTTTTACTCTCGTCCTCACCATAAGAATCAATATAAACTGCACGGCATCACCCTTCGTGCTTTTACTCTCATCCTCACCATAAAATCAATATAATCGGCATGGAATTGTACATCGTGCGGCACGGCATCACCCTTCGTGCTTTACGCTCTTCCTCACAAAAATCATACACGGCATCACCCTTCGTGCTTTAACACTCTCTCACCAAAACAATGCACGGCATCACCCTTCGTGCTTTAACACTCTTCCTCACCCAAACAAAATCACAAGCAATAAGGGTAAGGAAATAAATAAAATCACAATTAAATCCCGGCAAGGGAACACTATCCAAACATCAACATCCCGACAAGGGAGATAGCATTAACAGCAACAACATCTCGGAAAGGGAGTCAAGATAACAATCCTCTCCTCTTTTTCACATTTACTTCACAATTCACTTTACAACTTGAGCCAATGCTCTATAAGGTTCAATTGCCAATTATACTTCCACAATTCATTATACAACTTGAGCCAACGCTCTTCAATATTCAAATACCACTATTACTTACACAAGCTTTACTCAACAATATAATTCATCACATAAGGCATGAACAATACAAACGGAGTCACATTAATCATGGTATAAGACTCACGGGCATGCTTGACACCAATGTATAGATACTCGTCACCATGCCTATACGTCGTACTCAACAAATAACACATAGCAAATAGGACAAAACTCCTAATCCCTCAAGCTAAGGTTAGACCAAACACTTACCTCGATGCCACAAACACAATTCAAGCCTCAACTACCGCTTTACCTCTTGATTCCACCACCAACTCGCTTGTATCTAGCCACAAGTTACTTAACTATATCAATAAATGCTAAATGAATCAATTCTAATGCATGGAAATAAGTTTTCTAAAGTTTTCCCCAAAAAGTCAAAGATCGACCCCGGGCCCTCTTGGTCCAAACCCGGAATTCGGACCAAAACCCGATTACCCATTCACCCCCGAGCCCGGATATATAATTGGTTTTGGAATCCGACCTTAATTTGAGGTCTAAATCCCCAAATTTCAATATTCTTAGGTTTTACCCAAAATTCCCAATTCCACCATGAAAACCCTAGATTCTAGGATGAAATCTTGTAAAAAGAAGTTAAGGATTAAAGAAAATGAGTTAGAAATCACTTACCAATTTTTTGGAGAAGAAAGAGTGTTTGGAAAATCGCCTCTTACGTTTTAGGGTTTTGAAAAGTGAAAAATAATTGAAAGTCCCGTTTAAATATACCCCTCTCAGACCCTCTCCGCGGATCGCACAAGAAGGACTGTGGCCGCGGAGCTCCACTGAGGACCGCACGAAATCGAGCGCGGCCGCACAGGGAAGCTTGCACCACCGTGGACTGCACAATTCCCTCCGCGGTCGCGAAGTCCCCACCGCGGCCGTAAGAAACCACTGCGGACCGCAGCGTTGGGTTCAGAGACCTGCAACTTTCTCTGAACCTGCAACAGCTATGTTCTAAGTCAAAAACATCTCGGAACCTATCCGAAACTCACCCGAGCCCTCGGGACTCCAAACCAAATATGCATACTAACTCAAAAACATCTTATGGACCTACTCGTGCGATCACATCACCAAAATAACATGTAAAACCATGAATTAAACCTCAAAACTCATCATTTTCATCAAGAACACTTAAAGTTCATAACTCTTCAACCGGAAGTCCAAACCACGTCAAATAAACTCCATTTTTCACCTAATTTCACAGTTATCATTTAAATACTATAACATGTTTGTACCGGGCTCCGTAACCAAAATACGGGCCCGATACCAATGGTTTCAAACATTAATTCTTTTCTTTATTTCTTAGATAATTCAACAAAACAATTTCTTTCAAAAATTGATTTCTAAGGCTTGGGACCTCGGAATTCATTTCAGGGCATACGCCCAAGTTCTATATTTTACTGCGGACCTTCCGGGATCGTCGGAACACGGATCCGGGTCCGTTTGCTCAAAATGTTGACCAAAGTCAACCATAATTAAATTTTAACTCTAGAAATTTCTATTTCTCATATTTTCACATAAAAGGCTTTCCGGATACAGGTCCGGACCATGCACGCAAATTGAGGTGAGGTAGAAAGGAGTTTTTTAGGCCTCAGAACACTGAATTTGTTTCTAAAACAAGTGATGACCTTTTGGGTCATCACACTTTCTCAAGGAAGAAGTGTATGTAAAGCAAACTCCAGGTTTTAAATGTCATGAACACCCTGAATATGTGTTCAAATTGGACAAGGCACTGTATGGGTTGAAGTAGGATCCTCGTGCTTGGTATGAAAGGTTTTCAAAGTTTCTCTTAGAAAATGGTTTTACAAGAGGAAAAATTGACAACACTTTGTTCCTGAAAAAACGATGGAGGAACCTGCTCATCGTTCAGGTATATGTTGATGATATCATTTTTAGGGCAACAGCTGATTCACTATGTGAGGAATTTGCAAAACTCATGGGAAGTGAGTTTGAGATGAGCATGATGAGCGAGTTGAATTTCTTCTTGGGTCTTCAGGTGAAGCAGTTCACAAAGGGTACATTCATCAGTCAGCACAAATACATCAAGGAGCTTCTAAAGAGATTTGATATGGAAGCATCAAAAGTGGTTGACACTCCCATTGCCACTGCCACTCGATTGGACATGGATGAATCTGGTCCTCTTGTAAATCAAACAATGTATAGAGGCATTATTGGGTCTCTTCTCTATCTCACTGCCAGTAGGCCAGATATTGTCTTCAGTGTGGGACTATGTGCAAGATTTCAATCAAATCCCAAGGAATCTCATCTGAAGGCTGCCAAAAGAATCTGAGATATCTTAAGGGAACACAGGACCTGGTTCTATACTACCCTTCAGGTGGCAATTTTAATCTTATTGGGTATGCTGATGCTGACTATGCAGGTTATCTCGTGGAGGAAAAGCACATCTGGAATGACTCACTTCCTAAGATCATGTCTTATTTCATGGGGCACAAGGAAGCAAAATTTAGTAGCTCTTTCAACAACTGAAGCAGAATATGTTGCTGCAGCTTCATGCTGTGCTCGACTCCTATGGATCAAACAACAATTGGAAGACTTTGGAGTGTACACTGATTGTGTGCCTCTTCTGTGTGATAACTCAAGTGCACTTAACATGGCCAAAAATACAGTCCAGCATAAAAGGACCAAGCACATTGATGTGAGACATCATTTTCTCAGAGACAATGTGGAAAAGGGACTTATCTGAATGAAGTTCTGCAGCACAGAGGACCAAATTGAAGATATCTTCACCAAAGCCCTGAGCAGAGAACACTTTGAGAGAAACATGTTGGAACTAGGGCTAGAGTGTTTTCTGGCCAAGTCTAATTCACTTCTATACCATTGCAGGTAGACACGCATGATGATTATAGAAGCTGCAGAAGCATTGCATGAGCGGTAAAAGAGGGTTGAAAATTTTTGAAAGACCGGTCAAGAACCTGGTTCTTGTACCACAGGTTAGTAGTCTTGTGTTTTTCTCATACATATCTCAAAAAAAACAAAAAATTCCACGTCATCATACTTTTCAGACCCTGCATGTCACGTCTTTTAATTTAAATCCCTTCACTTCCCTCTGAAATGTTGCATCTTCCCAAAAATCTACCGCCGTTTCAGATCGGTTTCTCTCTCCCCCTCATAATTCCCTTCTTCCTCATTAAAACCCTCTCATCTCCAAACCTTGAACGATCATCTCTCCATCTCTCTCTCTTTCTCTCTCTCTCTCTCTCTCTCTTCTCTCTGCCTCTCCAGAACCTTAAAACTAATCATCTATCATGGCTGAAGATCAAACTACCCTTCCCACCATTGAAGATAAAACCCTCGACTCCTCCGTTCCTAGTGAAACACCTCTCAACATTCCCCCTTCCACCACTGTCGAAAGTGAGACGCCTAAACCTGATTCTCCTTCACCCTCTATCACTCTCACCACTCCCTCAGACCACATTCTCCCTCCAAGTGTTGAGAACTCCGAAATCCCCAAAATTGATAGCTTCTCTTCTCTGTCGCCTGAGATTCTCAAAGAACAAAGCAAAGATGGAGAAAAGAGTGAGACTCCACAAGAATAAAAGATTTCTGAGGATAGTGTTGATCAGTCTACAAGTACTCCCGTCTCGGATTTATTTGCACCCATGGAATCTCAGGAGAGAGAGGCCATAGAGAACATGTTGGCTATATCTATTGAAGGAATAATGTATGAGGTCACCTCTAATATTCCTGAGTATCAGGGGGAAGAGACTCAGTCGTTGGTGGGATAAGGAACGATGGTGCTCTTTGAACAACCTGCACCAGAAGAAACAACTGGGACCCCTCTTGAAGGACCTGACCCCTCTCCTGAGGAAACAGGTCAGGAATCTTCTTCCCAGGTCAGTTTCGATCCTACTCCTTCTCCTCACTTTGATGCTGAGCCTTTGGAAGTAGTGGCTCATACTATGAGGTCCAGTGATGAAGAAGATTAGGATAATGTTGCTCTAGATGTGTTCATTGCCAAAAGGAGGCCAGTAGACACTCCTGCGCCCTCTCCTAAGCGACCTACTACGAGGTTGCAAAAAAAGGAGGCTCTTGAGTCTGCCCTGCAGAAGAGTAAAAGGAGTTGCAAGAAGAAGAAAAAGAGGTTGGTGAAGGATGGAGAGATTATTTGTGACAAGAACATTCCATTAGTAGAAGTGGATGAGGAATATCAAGAGGAACCAAGTTCCTTGGTCAAAAGAACTAATAAAAAGAAATAATCTGCTGAAAGTGCTTCAGAGGAGGCTGTTGGAACGCCTAGTAAAAAGTCAGTGAAAAGTAGAGACAAGTTGAAGCAAGTGGTGGCTGAAGAGTCATTGTCTGATGATGATATTCTAGTGAAATCAAGTGGAAAGGGTAAGTATAGGTTGAAGTCTGGTAAAAGAAAATTGGAGAATGTGAGGGAACCCGGTTCTGTGAAGAAAGTGAAACATGAAAGTATGTCCGATAAAGAAAGGTTGAGGTACCAGAAGATTCTGTAGGGTCGCACATTTGACCTAGAAATATCTAAGATGGCTGGTATGAGGCAAATACTTGAAATGGTCGAATTTCAATAGTGGGGACATCTGTTCAAAGTGGATGTGCCCAAGGTCTATGAGGATGAGGTCCAAAGTTTCTATGTTGACCTCTTCACTGTTGAATCCGACCATATCTGTGCTTTAGTTAATGGCGTAGACATTGTCATGGACTCTGCTCTACTAGGAGACATACTTAAGGTTCCTGCTGATGGTATATCTTCTGTTAGGGATGTGTATGGCACAAACTTTAGGTATGCAATAGTTAAGGAGGGAGCAGTGCAGCGGGGGGAAAGGGTGCATAAGAAAGCTTTGCTTCCTGTGTATCAGCTCCTGTTTGAGTTGGTGAACAAGGTCCTGCTACCTCGCGCTGAGAGGAGGTCTATCATATCCAAGTCTGATCTGTATCTGATGGAAGCATTGGATGGGTTTCGATGTGTTAATTTGCCAACCATAATTATTGAGCACATGCAAAAGGTGGCAGCTTTCAAAGATGGAAATCATGGTCTCCCCTATGGATTTCTTCTCACACATGTCTTTAAGTTCTTTAATGTGCCTTTGGGACAGCCTAAGATGGGGACCAAGAAGCAGACCTTCTCGCAAACTACTCTAGAGGAATGTGAATGTGTTGAAAAAGGTAGAGGGGTAGGAAGTACTTAGAAGATCTCACAACTTATCAATGCCCAGAACAGTGCTACTGAGGAGATTAGGAAGTTGAAGGCAAGGAATTCCATTCTAGAGACTCAACTAAGTCAGGCTCAAGAGGCACCAGGGTCCTCCAGTTCATCAAGTGCAGAGGTTGCTCGTTTGACCAAAGAAAATGCTGATCTCAGGCAACAGTTTGAGAACCTGAAAGAGAAATTGCTCGCAAAGCAAATGTCGGCAAATGCTCGAATTGATCTCGTTCTCAACACTCTTGCTGCAGCTTCTAAGCCCTCTTCCTCTAGTGTCCCCTAGGCTAATCCTCCACTGACCAGTGACCAGTTTCCAGTTTATATTTTCTGTTCTGATGACTTTGTGGTAGTTGTTTTTGCCTTTTGTTCTTGTTTTTGTGGTATGGATGGAATTCACATTTACTGCTCCTGTTTTTAACAGTCCAAATCTGCTTTTGCTGTAACAACAAAGGCTTATGTTTTATGATATTAATGAAGACTCTCCTCTTTTGCTGTAAATGCTTATGTTTCTCCGCTTCTCTTTTCTATCATGTGGTGTGCACATATGTGGCATGAGTCGGCTAGGCTAGACTTCTTTATGCTGATTGCTTGCTTGTGTCTTTTTATGATGCCAAAAGGAGGAAATATAATTGAAGCAGGTGATCTGATTAAGGGGAAGCATAAAGTCAGGGGGAACTTGTGAAGTTCCTGTCACTTTATCTGGTTTATTTTGCTCTGCATATGGTTGTCAATTTCTAAGTTTGTCATCATCAAAAGGGGGAAATTGATGAGTTTACAATACCTTAGCTTTATATTTTGATGATCTAGCAAACTTACTGTCAAAGAACCAGATAAGGGACTTGTCACACTTGGTACACAACTAAATCAACAGACTCTAGCTAATGTGAGTTGCTATGACTTCAGAAGATAAAGAATCAACACAGGGACCTGATCCCCTTGGGTTACCCTGATAGCCGTACGAAGTCAACTGTCTACAGCTGGAAAGTGACTGCCTGCACTGTACACGCAAACAGTGCAGCATAGTACAACAGTCACTCACCATTGACCAACCACGTGATTACATCATTCAAGTGATATCATCCAAGTTGTATTAACAAAGAGTATTACAACAAAACATCACTTCAACACTTGAGAATTCATTCAAGCACTCCAACCGTTCATCTATCAAGCATTCAATTCTCAAGTGCATCAAGAACAAAGTACAACACTACTGCGGACCAGTTCCTACAAGAAGTCTCTTGTATGTCCTTAGTTGAGTTGTAACTTTGTAATTGTTCTTCATTGTAATTCCTACTTTGCTTATCTAGAAGCTTTAATTAGGAACCCCTTGTAAACCATAAACCTTCAGTATTTGTGTCGTGACTAGAGTTAGTCATGAGTTGAAGTCTTTGTAATAGGTGTATTTCAAAGTGGCTTGTAATAGGTGTATTACAAGTTAGTGAAGGATTAAGAGTTTAATTCCTAGATTGCATAGATTGTAATCTAAAGTTTGCTCAGAGTGAAGTTGAAATCCTACCAGTGTAGGTCGTGGTTTTTTATCCCCTTGAGCAGGGATTTTTCCACGTAAAAGTTCCCTGTTCCATTTACTTACTGTTGCATTAGCATTATCTATGGAAACCTATATAGGACCTGGTCTCTATATAGTTTGGTGGACTCATATATTCCATCAAGGGTAATTCTTCTCGTGAACCTTCAACTACCGCGAAGCATATGCAATTACCTTGTCATTTTGCATTAACACCAAGTCCAGTACGGGATGCGTCAAAATATACCGTATAAGATCTTGAACCTGTGGGCAACACTAACACCGGCGCCTTAGTCACAGCAGTCTTGAGCTTCTGGAAGCTCGCCTCACACTCGTCTGACCATATGAACGGGGCACCATTCTGGGTCAACCTGGTCAACGGGGTTTCTATAGATGAGAACCCCTCCACAAACCGACAAGAATAACCCGCCAAACCCGAGAAACTACATATCTCCATAGATGAAATAGGTCTAGGCCAGTTCTGAACTTCCTCAATCCTCTTAGGATCCACCTGAATACCCTCTTCTGATACAACGTGCCCCAAGAAAGCGATTGAATCCAACCAAAACTCGCATTTTGATAACTTTGCATATAACTGGCTGTCTCTCAGAGTCTGAAGTACGATTCGAAGATGCTGCTCGTGGTCCTCTCGACTGTGGGAGTAGATCAAGATATCATCAATAAACACAATTACGAAAGAATTCAAACAAGGCTTGAAAACCCGATTCATCAAGTACGTAAATGCTGCCGGGGCGTTTGACAACCCAAATGACATCACCAGAAACTCATAATGCCCATACCGAGTCCGAAAAGCTGTCTTAGGGACATCGGATGCCCTAATCCTCAACTGATGGTAGCCAGACCTCAAATCGATCTTTGAAAACACTTTGGCACCCTGAAGCTGATCAAATAAGTCATCAATCCTCAGCAATGGATATTTGTTCTTGATAGTGACTTTGTTCAACTGCCGGTAATCAATCCACATTCTCATCGATCCATCTTTCTTCTTCACAAATAACATGGGCGCACCTCAAGGCGAGACATTAGGTCTAATGAAGCCCTTATTAAGCAAATCTTGCAACCGTTCTTTCAATTCTTTCAACTCTGGCGGGGCCATACGGTATGGCAAATAGAAATGGGCTGAGTGCCCGGAACCAAGTCAATACAGAAGTCGATATCCCTATCGGGTGGCATCCCCGGCAAGTCTGCAGGAAATACCTCTGGAAACTCTCGGACAACTAGTACAGAATCCATGGGAGGAACCTCCGCACTGGAATTGCAGACATATGCCAAATAAGCTAGACACCCCTTCTCGACCATAGGCCGAACCTCCATATAAGAGATAACCATGCTGGTAGAATGGCCAGGATTCCTTCTCCACTCTAATCGAGGCAACCCCGACAAGGCTAAAGTCACCGTCTTGGCGTGACACTCCAATATAGCGTGATAAGTTGACATCCAATCCATACCCAATATGACATCAAAGTCTACCATATCAAGAAGCAAAAGGTCCACACTAGTCTCAAGACCCCATATGGTAACTACACACGAGCGATAAACGCGATCTACTACAATAGCATCTCTCACAGGTGTGGACACATATACAGGAGCACTCAAAGAAATATGGGCTACAACCAAATATGAAGCAAAATAGGATGACACATACGAAAAGGTAGAACCCGGATCAAATAGAACTGAAGCATCTCTACTGCAAACTGAAACAGTACCTGTAATGACGGCGTCAGAAGACTCAACCTCGGCCTGGATGGAAAAGCATAACATCGAGGCCGGGCCCCACCACTCTAGACCGCATCTCTAGGACGGGCCCTAGCTGGCTGGCCTCCACCTCTAGGAGCCTGACCTCCACCTCTAATGGCCTGACCACCACCTATGGCTGCCTGACCCCTGCCTCTAGTTGGCTGAGCAGGCTGTGAAGCACCCGGTGCCGGGACCATGGCATGAGAACCCTGATGCTAAGAACTGCTCGATGCACGAGGAAAAAATCTAGCAATGTGCCTCGGATCACCACAAATGTAACAGGATCACGGCTGTTGTGACTGCTGAACCTGAAACTGACCCTGTCGACCTGAGTAACCACCCTGAAAACTCTAGAGCGGAGGTGCACTAATAAGAGTTGGTAGTGCAATGTAGTCTAACTGGTCGGGAATAATGCATCTGAGGGCCACGACCACCTGAGGCTCCGTAGGATGCATGGAGTGATGAATGGAACGGCCTGGGAGAATGGCCTCTACCAAAAGTACCTCAGCCTCCAGATGAGGCTCCATTGAATCCACCGGAGTGACGCGGCCTCTTGTCAGACCCTTGACCACTCCCTTGAGCTAAAACCATCTCGACTCGCCTGGCAACATTGACAGCCGTCTGAAAAGAAATCTCACTCCAGTCTCCTTATCCATCTACAATCTGATAGGCTGAGCAAGTCCCTCAATAAACCACCTCACCCTCTCTCTCTCGGTAGGAAGCAGAGGAAGAGCATGACGGGCCAAATCCACAAAACAGGTCTCATACTGAGTGACGGTCATACTGCCCTACTAGAGATGCTCGAATTGTCTGCGATAGTCCTCTCAGTTTAACAGGAAGGAACTTCTCAAGAAATATCCGAGAGAACTGGTCCCAAGTAAAAGCAGGCAACCCAGTTGGTCTGGTCAACACAAAATCATTCCACTATCTCTTAGCAGACCCTGTCATCTGAAGCACAGCAAAATAGACCCTGTTGGTCTCCACTATCCCCATGTTCCGCAAAACCTCATGGCAACAGTCAAGATAATCCTGTGGGTCCTCAGAAGGTGCCCCACTGTAGTGATCTGGAAAGAGCTTGGTGAACTAGTCCAATCTTAGTAAGCTCACAGAAGACATAGCTGATCCACCACCGGCCTGTGCTGCAACAACCGACTGAACCACTCCTACTGGCTGAGCTGCTGGAGTCTAGTATTGGGAGCCATCTGCTCCAGAGTGTGAGTAGCAGGAGTCTGTGCTCCTCCTCTAGTCTGAGAGACGGCTGGTGCCTTGGGAAAAGTGCCAGTCTGGGCTACACTCTCCATAAGGCCCACCAAACGGACCAAAGCATCCTGAAGTACCGGGGTGGCGATGAACCCCTCTGGGACTTGAGGTGGTCCTACTGGAACGGTCTGGGATGGAGCCTCCTCATCAAACTCTACCCGAGGCTTCGCCGCTAGTGCTGCTGCCCGAGCTCTAGGCTGAGCTCTGCCCCTGCTTCGGCCTCTGTCCCTCGTAGGAGCTGCCACTAGGGACTCTGGCTGCTGCTCAGATGAAGATGCAGTACGTGTTCTCGCCATCTATGAGAGAACAAGAGTAGAAGAGTTCGATTAGCACTGAGAGAACAAAATCGCACGACAGAGAAAAATAGAAGTGAAATTGTTCCTAAACTCTGTAGCCTCTGGAAGATAAGTACAGACGTCTTCGTACCGATCCTCCAGACTCTACTAATTCTGCTCATGAATCGTGATAGCTAGGAAACCTAGTGTTCTAATACCAACTTGTCACGACCCGAAATTCTCACCTCGGGACCGTGATGGCGCCTAACATTTCACTTACTAGGCAAACCAACGTTAGAGAATCATTAAGCCAATTCTTATACATTTTAGTAATTGACAAACAATAAACTATAACGAGTAAAATTGAAAGCGGAATTTCATAACAGCCTCAATATAAGTACTACTACCCGGATCTGGAGTCACAATTTACGAACTTCTAAGATTCCACTACAAGTAAATATCTGAAAGAAATACAACTGTTTTCAAAATGAAAGAAACAGTAAAATGAAATGTCTAGAAGGGGACTCCAGGGTCTGCGGACGCCGACAGATCTACCTTGGATCTCCTATCAGATGAATCTAGCAGCTAACCTCCCGATCAGCTCGGACCAGTACCAAAATCTGCATAGGAAGTGCAGAGTACGGTATCAGTACAACCGACCCCATGTACTGGTAAGTGTCGAGTCTAACCTCGGCGAAGTAGTGACGAGGCTATGACAAGACACCTACAAATAAACCTGTGCAATATAATAATATATATACAAATAACAGCAATGAAAGAAACTAGACAAGTAATATTGAGAGGGGGACATGCTGAGGGGATCACAAGATAAAGGATCACAGCAGTAGTGAGAACTTGATTAACCGTTATACTTTGAAAAAATAGGGACAAGTAACCACAGTAAAAGAAAATGCACGACATCACCCTTCGTGCTTTTACTTTGAACCTCACCATATGAATCAATAGAAAGGGCATGACATCACCCTTCGTGCGTTAACTCTCTCATAACATGGCACGACATCACCCTACGTGCATTAACACTCACAATATGGCACAGCATCACCCTTCGTACATTAACACTCACAAAACATGGCACGACATCATCCTTCGTGCGTTAACACTCTCCCTCACCAAAACAATGAACAATAACAGCATGAAGATAGAAATAACAAGAATAAGTCTTACTTCAACATTTGGTTCCACAATACCAACCTCAACTTTGAGTCAATACTCAATCAATAGCAAAATTCGTAAACATGATAAGAATGATCAACATAATGATTAACTAGTCTAAGCATGAATAATATGATCAAGGAAAGCAACAATTACAAGAATAAGACCCACCTGCATGCTATAACCCGACAACAAAGCATAGGTACTCGTCACCTCACCTATACGTTGTACCCAACAATTAAACATGTAGCAAATAGACAAATAGGTCCTAATCCCTCAAGCCAAGGTTAACCACGACACTTACCTCGCTCCAACGACCAAACTCAAAGCTCAACCACGGCTTTTCCCTTCAAAAAGCCTCCGGACCAATAGAATCTAGCAAATTACCAACCAAATGATTCAAATCAAGCCTTAGAAACTACCCTCAATTGCAAAGAATTCAATTTAGGCCATTTTTGAAAAAGTCAACACCTGGGCCCGCTTGGTCCAAACCCGAAATTCGGACCAAAACCTGATTACCCATTCACCCCCGAGCCCGGTTATATAATTGGTTTTGGAATCCGACCTCAATTTGAGGTCTAAATCCCCAATTTATCAAATCCCTAGTTTCTACCCAAAAACCCCCAATTCCACCATGAAAACCTTAGATTTTAGGTTGAAATCTTATAAAATGTAGTGAAAGATTGAAAGAAACTAGTTTAGAATCACTTACCAATGATTTGGGGAAGAAAAGTTCTTTGAAAAATCGCTTCAAAGATTTTAGGTTTTGAAAATTTGAAGAATGGGAGAAAATTCCCGTCTAAGTCATATCTACCCAGCTGCAGATGTCGCAATTTGCGAAGCCCGCATATGCGAGAAAAGCTTCACAAATGCGAAACTCCCACACTTATGTTGCCTTCGCAAATGCGAGCAAAATGTTCGCAAATGCGGAACCTGAGGATCGCAAATGCGACCCATTTCTTCGCAAATGCGAAGAACCCCTCCCCAGACTCACTTCGCAAATGCGAAGGTTATTTCGCAAATACTTAAACCTATGTGGCCCAGCTTTCTCTTCGCATTTGCGATGAGAAGCTCGCAAATGTGAACCCCTCAGAGATTGCAATTGCGATGCCTGATCTCGCAAATGCGAGATCAGAGGCCTGCAACAAGATCAGATACACCATCAATCTTTCCAAGTCAATTTTTACTCCGTAACCTATCCGAAACTCACCTGAGCCCTCGGGGCTCCCAAACAAACATGCACACAAGTCCTAAAACATCATAGGAACTTGCTCGCTCGATCAAAACACCAAAATAACACCTAAAACTACGAATTGAACACCAAATCAAATGAAATTTTCAAGAAAACTTTAAAACTTCTAATTTCACAACCGGACGTCTGAATCACGTAAAACCGACTCTGTTTCTCACCAAATTTTACAGACAAGTCATAAATATGATACTGGACCTATGCCGGATTCCGAAACCAAAATACAGACCCGTTATCCAAAGGTTAAACATTGGTCAAACATTTCAAATTCATTTAGCCTTTCACTATCAAATTTCGACAAAGTCCGATATCTCGGGCTAGGTACTTCCAATTTCGATTTCGGTGGCCGCTCAAGTTCCAAATCATGATACGGACCCACCGGGACCGTCAAAATACGAATCCGGGTCCATTTCCCAAAAATATTGACCGAAGTCAACTCAAATAAAGTTTTTAGGCAAAATTTCTTATTTTTATCAGTTTTTAACATAAAAGCTTTTCGAAAAGACGCTGGGAATGCGCACGCAAATCGAGGAAGGCTAAAACATAATTTTAAGGCTTCAGATCACAAAATTAGGTTTCAAGACACGAGATGAACTATTGGGTCATCACACCAACTATCCCCATAAAATAAAAATTATGAAAAATGTCATTTTTTGAGTAACCTTTCTATAGTGAAAGAGATAGATATACTTAAGAATGTACAACATGTTACATTTTTCTCCCGGTCCACTTTAATTGATTTTTTGACATTTTTCTTGTGGTCCCAATATTTAACTTTGCAGATATAAAAAAGGAATTAACTTCTTTTTTCCCAAAGTTGGCCGTTGAGTAAAGAGTCTAGGAGTATTTGTTATATTTTGAATGCACAAATTAAGGTAAATATGATCATTTTTATTATTAATTCATGCTAAAAGGTGAATTCTTTAATATATGTTAAAACAACCAAAAAATCAGTTAATGTGAACCGGAGGGAGTATTTCATATATATATATATATATATATATATATATATATATATATATATATGCGCCTTGGAGTAAAGAGCCTAGGAGTGTTTGTTATATTTTGAATGCACAAATTAAGGTTAATATGATCATTTTTATTATTAATTCACGCTAAAAGGTGAATTCTTTAATATAAGTTAAAACAACCAAAAAATTAGTTAAAGTGAACCGGAGGGAGTATTTTTATATATATATATATATATATATATATATATATATATATATATATATATATAGAGAGAGAGAGAGAGAGAGAGAGAGAGAGAGAGTGTGTGTCTCAGTGCACAAAATATTCCGTGTTCATGGAGGTTCCAGAGAAGGGCCGCACCCCAATGGGAAGTGATGTACGCAGTCTTCCCTAACACAAATATCAATGGTCGATTTCACGACTCAAACTTGCAAACTATAGGCTACAGAAAGACAACTTTACCGTTACTCCAAAGTTCTCCTTCAGACTAATTGAAATTCAAAATCTCTGTTATGACTCCATAATTGAGATTCAACCAATGAGACGACTATATTTAATACATTGTTAAGACAGATATTACATTGATGAATACATTGATGAATCAAAATCTCTGTTATTTAATACATTGATATTTAATACATTGTTAATACAATGAGACGACTAATTAAAACATTGATGAATCAAAATCTCTGTTATGACTCCATAATTGAGATTCAACCAATGAGACGACTATATTTAATACATTGTTAAGACAGATATTTTATTTCTATTTAAACCAAGATTCGTCATGTTACACATGCACATCTTCGTCTTCTTATTTAATTCTCTTCCTTCAAGCAAACGAGATGTTTTCCTTCTTCCTTATTTTATTATTTAATATGTATAATTCATTCATTATTAAATTGCTTTATGTATGGGGTCGAATTTGACCGATAGCGTCCCTAAGTCAGCACGATCAACCGCTGAACATATGTGAGCTCCGACAGAGGGACGACTTAGGAAGTAACGGGAGAAACGACTTCATAACCTCGTCGGCCCCTCTATAGAATGTACTTTGGTTTTACCTTTTAATATTTAAATAAGGATCCCCTACTATATAAAGGGGATCCGAGCTCTGTAAAAGGGGATTCATTTTTTTTGTGGATAATAAACTTCTCTCTTGCTCTCTCATCTCTCTAAAATTATCTCTTTCCCTCTCTCTCATATATAATATTGTTGCAAGAACCGATTATCAAGATCATCCCAGGGTTTATTATATTACGATTTACCCCTTCATTTCTTTTTGATTGATTTGCTTAAAAGTGTTTAACAACTTTTGAGTCAAACAATTTGGTGTCATCTGTGGGAATTTCGGTAGTCGAAATCGTAGTTCACACCTAGGATATCAAAAACAATAATCACTGTCCTTCATACTCCATAGAAACTAACAATGGCAGAGAAAGAAGCAAGGTTGAAAATGATAGCAGACGTCTCAAATAACCTCATGGGCTCCCTCAACGAAACCGGAAGGGAAAATACCGCGAATGTAACACCGAGTAATGTACCAGAGGGGGAGATCTCACCCTCTTCACTCGAAGATCTAACGATCTTGCATGAAAGAGAGGCTTCTACATCTGCGGTAAAGGAAACACCCCCAGTAGTCAAGAAGCTGCTAGAGGAATGGTTGACGAGCGCTCTAAGCAACATGCTCGAGAAACCCCCTCAGGGAAATACCAAAGATTCGTCAACGGCAGAAATCGCTGCTGCTGCCGGTGAGCCTAGCGTTGTACGAACGAGCAACGCCCACACCGCTATCAACGCAAGCAATGGTACACTCGCAAACATCCTTAAGAAAATGGAAGAAATGGAGAACGAGAATAAAGTGCTTCGCGATCAAATGAAAGAGCACCAGGAAAGGGTGGACAAGATACCTGGCGCCCCTAAGCTATTGCCGAAACGCGATGTGGGAAGATTTGTCAAGCAACCGTATAGTGAGGAAGCTGCTCCTCACCCAATCCCAAAAACCTTCAAGATGCCACCGTACTTGAAAATATACGACGGGACCACGGATCCGGAAGACCATCTGATCCATTATGTAACCGCCGTAAAAGGCAACGACTTATCGAAAGAACAAGTGCCATCCGTGTTGCTGAAAAAGTTTGGTGAAACTTTGGCAGGAGGGGCGTTAACGTGGTACTCTCAACTACTAGCTAGATCGATATCAACGTTCGAAGAGATGGCAGATAAGTTCGCCACCGCTCATGCAGGAGCGAAGAAGGCCGAAGCTAGGGTCAATGATATCTTCGCCATCAGGCAAACAACAGGTGAAGGACTCCGAGACTTCCTGGCCCGATTCAACAGGGTAAGAATGGGACTGCCAAATGTATCAGAAGGAATGGCGGTCGCAGCTTTCCAAAATGGGTTGAACAGAGACGGAACAAAAGCAACCAAGAAGCTGCTCAACAGACTCATGAAGTATTCCCCCACCACGTGGGAAGAGATTCACAATGCCTACTGCGCCGAAGTAAGAGCGGATGAAGACGATCTAACGGTCCAACCCAACGACTAACGTCAGTACAGTCAGAGGTAAGGAGGGATCGACGCAACGACGGGCGACGGGAACAGCTCCCATGCTTCAATAGAGAAAGGCATCAGCCCTACGTTAGAACTCCCAATCCGCCTCCTCCAAGGCATCCAGATGCCGTGCCGCGACATGTCGCCCCACTTCGAAATGAAAGAGGTATGCCCCCATTATTATTTGCTCATAACTTTTGTGTCTCCCCTTCAGAAATAGTGTACGTACTGGAGAAGCTGGGCACGAAGGTACAGTGGCCACAAAAAATGAAATCAGACCCTAGTGCAAGGAGGTCGAACGTCCTATGCGAATTACATTAGGAAAGAGGACACAAGACCAAAGATTGCATAGGCCTATGATAAGAGGTGGTCAGAATGCTGAACCAAGGATACCTGAAGGAGCTGCTCAGCGATAAAGGAATGGCTAATTTTGCCAGAGGACGCGACCAATCCCACGGACCACCAAAACCACCTTCTCCAGCACGCATCATACAGATGATCATTGGTGGCGGCGATGACTCGACAA
The DNA here is from genome assembly GCF_001879085.1 of Nicotiana attenuata. Classification (NCBI taxonomy): domain Eukaryota; kingdom Viridiplantae; phylum Streptophyta; class Magnoliopsida; order Solanales; family Solanaceae; genus Nicotiana; species Nicotiana attenuata. The sequence continues at coordinate 76,429 of NW_017672041.1, read as the reverse complement.
TCAATCATGTAAAGTTCACCACCACACACAAGTTGAAGCGCACGATCGCTCACGGACGGTATGATGACTTAGAAAACAATATCACCTTCGATAAGTCTGATACCGACGGTTTGTCATTCCCTCATTACGATGCTTTAGTTATAACTTTACGCATTGCTGATACTGATGTGAAAAGAATCATGGTAGACGATGGAAGCGGCGCGTGTATTATCCACCCAAGAGTTCTCATGCAAATGAGGCTCGAAGATAAGATAATACCGCGTTGCATAACACTAACGGGTTTTAACAATGCAGTAGAGCGAACCTCCGGAGAAATATCACTGCTAGTCTTGGCAGGGGGAGTCACGCTGGAAACCACATTCCACGTCATGAATCAGGAAACGGCTTACAATGTCATCATAGGGCGTCCATGGATACACGCCATGCGAGCCGTTCCCTTGAGCTTCTATCAAGTAATCAAATTTCCCACCCCATGGGGAATATTCAGCATTCGAGGTGAGCCACGTACCGCCCAAGAATGCTACCGGATCGCCCAAGACTGTACACATACCAAACAATTGAAGGGAGCAAGCGCGGAAGCATAGCAATCAGCCATGTCGGGAACTAAAATCAACCCGCCGGCAGAGGTCATTAGGAACCCAGACGTTGTAGAAGCTTGCAAAGCGACAGTCGAGAACCTCGACCCGGTCCAGCTGGACGATACCGACAATACAAAGAAAGCCTATATCGGACACAACCTCTCCGACCCAGGTAAGTACCACGAATTCTTAACTAACCATGCAGATCTATTTGCCTTCTCTCATTTAGATATGCCGGGGATCCCAAAAGACATCGCCACTCACAAGCTGAACGTCGACCCACTTTATCCGCCTGTACGGCAGATGAGGAGGAAATTCAACGCCGCAATCAATGAGGCAGTCAGTGAAGAAGTGGACAAACTACTAGCCAACGGTTCCATCAGAGAATCGAAATACCCCCAATGGGTCGCCAATGTGGTCATGGTTAAAAAGAAAAGCGGGAAATGGAGAATGTGCGTAGATTTCACTGATCTGAACAAGGCATGCCCAAAAGACTCATTCCCATTGCCCCATATCGACCAGCTGATCGACGCAACAGCAGGGCACGAACTGCTAAGTTTCTTGGACGCCTACTCCGGCTATAACCAAATCCTAATGGCCGAAGAGGACCAAGAAAAGACAACTTTCATCACCCACCAAGGGACGTACTGCTACAAAGTGATGCCCTTCGGACTCAAAAATGCGGGAGCAACATACCAAAGGTTGGTCACCAAGATGTTCAAGGAACAGCTCGGCAAGACAATGGAAGTTTATATCGACGACATGTTAGTAAAATCGGCAAAGAAGGAGGACCATATCGATCATTTGAAGGAAGCCTTCGAGATACTGAGGCAGTACGGGATGAAGTTGAACCCAGAAAAATGCGCCTTCGGCGTGGCCTCGGGAAAATTTCTAGGCTTTCTCGTATCACAACGAGGTATCTAAGTCAACCCGGACCAGATCAAGGCCATAGACACAATACCTGAGGTTCTGAACAGCAGGAGGCAGGTACAGAAACTGATGGCCGCGAATAGCCGCCCTATCAAGGTTCATATCACGGTCCTCGGACAGATGCCACAAGTTCTTCAGTATGCTGAGGAAAGATCATGGGCTACAATGGAACGAGGAATGCATCGAGGCCCTAAAGAAACTAAAAGCATATCTATCTTCACCGCCGCTGCTCGTCAAAGCAGACCCAAGCGAGTGTCTACTTGTGTACCTGTCTGTATCCGAAGTCGCTGTCAGCGCTGTCTTAGTCCGCAAAAACAAAGGTACTCAATCCCCTATTTATTATATCAGCAAAACTTTAATAGATGCCGAGGTGAGGTACCCACACCTCGAAAAATTAGCCCTGGCGCTGATCGTAGCTTCACGAAAGCTTAGACCCTATTTTCAATGCCATCCCATAAAAGTAATAACAACCTTCTCCCTAAGGGGCATCCTACATAAACCCGAACTCTCGGGTAGGCTCGCCAAATGGGACATAGAGCTCAGCGAACATGACATAACCTACCATCCAAGAACCGCCATCAAGTTGCAGGTAGTTGCCGACTTTGTCGCCGACTTCAGTGCGGGGATATTGCTAGAGGTGGAACAAGAGGCCCTCCGCGCATCTGCCAACACTGACCTCTGGACCCTCTACACTGACGGCGCTGCGAATGCCTCGGGATCGGGACTGGGACTCGTCCTCGAAGTCCCCACGGGTGAAGTAATTCGCCAGTCCATACGATGCCCCGAGATGACTAACAACGAGGCCGAGTATGAGGCTGTGATTGCAGGTATAAAATTAGCCATCAAATACGGGGCCCGTCGACTCATCCTCCACTACGACTCTCAACTCGTCGTAAACCAAGTAACCGGGACTTACCAAATCAAAGAGCAAAGGCTACAAAAATACCTATCAGAAATCCATAAGCTGATGCCTGAGTTCGACGAATGTCGCTTCGAGCAAATCCCCAGGGCAGAAAATGTTGAGGCAGACAGCCTAGCCAAGCTAGCCGCGGCCACCAAGAATATCAACAAAGAAAATGTGGTCACCCTCCTCCATTCGGCCGTCGACCACGTCGAGGTATGCTCTTTAAACTTGACTTGGGACTAGCGCAACCAGTTTGTATCCTATCTGCAGGACGGAACACTCCCACACGACAAAAAAGAAGCCAAGAAGCTCCGGGTGCAAGCTGCCCGATATAGCCTGATAAATCATGACCTCTACAAGAGAACGTTTGGTGGTCCCCTCGCTAAGTGCCTCGGGCCGCATCAAACAAGACAAGTATTAGAAGAGGTGCACGAGGGCCATTGCGGCGCCCATACAGGAAACCGCACCCTCGTCCGATGCCTCATCCGCCCGGTTATTACTGGCCTATCATGAAGAAAGAGGCAGCAGATTATGTCCGAAGATGCGAACAGTGCCAAAAGTACGCCCCCATGATACACCAGGTGGGGGAGCTCCTCCATTCAGTCACCTCGCCATGGCCCTTCATAAAGTGGGGAATGGATATAATCGGCCCCCTGCCAGCAGGACGAGGAAAGGTACGCTTTCTTTTAGTTTTAACTGACTATTTTTCTAAATGGGTGGAAGCAGGTGCGTACGCACAAATACGCGAGCAAGTGGTCATCGCCTTTATATGGAAAAATATCATATGACGTTTCGGCATCCCCAAAGAATTCAGTTGTGACAATGGGCCCTAGTTCATCGGTAGGAAAACGACTGAGTTCTTCGAGAAATGGCACATCAAGCGGATACTCTCCACTCCGTATCATCCCGCCGCTAACGGCCAAGCCGAGTCTTCCAACAAAACAATATAGAACATATTGAAAAAGAAGCTCGAGGAAGCTAAGGGGCTATGGCCCGAATTACTACCTGAAGTATTATGGGCATACCGGACTACGCCCAAATCCAGCACGGGAGAAACACCGTACTCACTGGTCTACGGGACCGATGCAGTCATACCCGTCGAGATCGGGGAACCAAGCCTGAGATATTTCCATGCCAGCGGGGCAGACAACGACGAAAGTAGGTCGCAAGATCTAGACGAAGCCGAAGAACGAAGAGGCATGGCCCATATAAGAATGACAGCACAAAAACAGCAGGCAGAAAGATATTACAACAAGAAAGCCAAAGTAAGATCGCTCAAAGTCGGCGACTACGTCCTCAAAGCCAAAACACTGGCATCGAAAGACCCGAATGAGGGAAAATTGGGGACCAACTGGGACAGACCCTACAAAATCATAGCAGCGGCGAACAAAAGAGCATTCCAACTAGAAACAATGGAGGGAAAACCACTCCAAAACAATTGGAACGTCGCCCACCTCAAATATTTCCACTTCTTAAAGGCATCTCCTAAGTCGTACTCTTTTTCCCTGACTCGAGTTTTGTCCCAATTGGGTTTTCTCGGGGAGGTTTTTAACGAGGTGGCAAAGGGGATACCCGGTGACACCAGAGCGCAGATTCATCATACCGGCCAGTCGACACGGTCCGTAGGCCAATATAATGAAGGGACTACACTAGTTATTCTCCATTAAATGAACAGGTCCCCATTGTATGTGTAGGATTCTCCATTGAATGAACAGAAATCTCCATTGAATGAACAAAATCCTCCATTGTACGAGCGAAAATCTCTATTACACGAACAAGAGTTAATCTCCATTACACGAACAAGAGTTAATCTGCATTACACGAACAAGAGTTAATCTCCATTCTACGACGGATATCACTTCGACGACAGTCGAAGCAACATCCTTATGGCCAAGGCCATCGACATCAGTTCGACCTCGTTCGAACTGGACTCAGGATAAGTGCCTTCGCCATAAAAAATTAACAGTTCGACCGCGCTCGAACTGGGACTCAGGATAAGTGCCTTCGCCATCAAAGTTTCAGTTCAACCTCGTTCGAACCACGACGGATATCACTTCGACGACAGTCGAAGTAACATCCTAATGGCCAAGGCCATCAACATCAGTTCGACCTCGTTCGAACTGGGACTCAGGCTGTGCCTTCGCCATCAAAGTTTGACAGTTCGACCTCGTTCGAACCACGACGAATATCGCTTCGACGAAAGTCGAAGCAACATCCTAATGGCCAAGGCCATCGACATCAGTTCGACCTCGTTCGAACCACGACGGATATCTCTTCGACGAAAGTCGAAGCAACATCCTAATGGCCAAGGCCATCGACATCGGTTCGACCTCGTTCGAACTACGACGGATACTACTTCGACGACAGTCGAAGCAGCATCCTACTGGCTAAGACCATCAATGTCAGTTCGACCTCGCTCGAACCACGACACGACCTTTGTAACGAACAACAAAAGCAACCTCTACGGTGGCTAAGCCTTATAAAAGAGAACCCAAGAAGGGAAAGGCAACAAATGGACGAAGCAGCAAAAGTAAAGTTTATATTACAGCAAAAATATATTTACATTCGCCCCCACGGACGGGCTCCAATACATTCCACAAGCCAAAAATATACATTATACAAATTTGTAACTACTCGTCACCCCCTGGGAGATAAACGTCATTATACCAAGAATCTGAGTAGAGGCGATTGACGTCTTCAGAAGCAGGACCCTCCCCATCGGGAGAGTCGGTGTAATACCCACAAGCTTCACGAGCAGTACGAGCCTCATTTCGTCGTGCCTGAACTTCCTCCTCTGTCGCCCGGCCCTCAGCATGAAGCTCTCTATACACGTCGAGTTTAGCCTCTGCAAAAATCGACATCTCATGCGTACTATGACGCGCACTCTGACCAGACGAGGGGCGAGATGAGGAAGGCCGAGAAAGTCTATTGATTTCTGCCATCCTAGCGTCGAGCTCGACGGTCAGATCCGCCACCCTCCGCTGCAGGTCGACGTTCTCCGCTGCCACCCCACGACTCAGTTCGAGCTCGTCATCTTTCACCTTAAGGAGCTCTCCAACTTGCTGTTACGGGCCACGGCCTTCATCAGCTCACTATCTGTCTCTTCCAGATCAACCCCCCTGTGCTCTAACTGGGCCTGCCTCTGTTCAAGCCCCTCGCGAAACACTTGGAACTCGGGGTCCTGCTGAATGGGGTCGACCACCGCTCGGTGCTTAGAGCGATATTTTCGATACTTCTTCAGCATCTTTTTGTAAAGGGCCGTGCTTTTTTGCTCACGGCGTCCCCTCTCCACCTCCAAAACGAGGGTCTAAAAAGAAAAGCAGAAATAAGCGCGCCTCAGGTCAGTCTTACAATACGCAGAAGAGAGAAAGGGGATAAAGATTACCTGTAATGCCATGCCAGCAACCCTTCGTGACAGCTCCGCATCTTTCACAGTACTGAGCGTCTTGCTCTCAGGGGCGGCACATAGCAGGGTAAGGGTCGAAGCAGCCTGCTCACTGTTCAGCAACAAGTTGTAAGCCCCCGGAATCATAATACGACGGTCAGACCCATTCGTCGTCATCTCCACATGGGTAAGACCACCCACAAACTCATCAATGTTCTCCTGGGCGATGTCAGAGTCCGACTTCTCATCTTCCTCGCCAGGTCCTTCGACGTTAGTCGATGACCCCCCCTCAACGGCACACACGGAACTAGTACCGGGAGCGACACTCCTCTGTTGAGCCGACCTCCCAGATAGAATGGCGTCGGTCATAAATGCAGGTCTGTGCGTCGTTAGAGGTGCCCCACTTCCGCCGACTTCGGTGGCCACCCCCTTGCCCTTCTCGAGCCTCCTCCGTTTTCTTTCTAACGATTACTCGCCATTGGAAGACTCGTCCACGGGTTGTAGGACCGGTGCCAACGATGCCGACTCCCCCATAACCATGGTCGCAGATGTAGCCCCGTGTAAAGGAGCTAGAGGGGAACCCTCTCGGACAGACTCGATTAATATATCATAAGCATCCGAGGCAACGTCGGATCGCTTGAGAGTAGGGACTGGCGCCCCTCTTCCTAGAAGCACCTCGTCCTGTTGCCATAAAAAGTAAGCAGGGTTGCAAAATTTACAAGATAAAAATTAGAAATCTACCTGAAGGGACTTTGGGGCCATAGCGTTGCATGAAGGCAGGCCACGTATGGGTCTCTTCCGCATGGGGAAGCAAGCCGGCAACCCATCTCCTGAGATTGGGGACGGGCTGGGGCGGACGAGCCATGGCTGCAATACAAAAGTTAGAATTGCAACAGTAACAAGTAACAAGGAACTTAACAAACTACAGTACTTACGTTTTGAATTCCACCTCTCTGGGAATCCGGCAGGGTTAGAGACCACATGCTCGGTTCTAATGAAGAAATATTTACGCCAGAATCCGCGACTCGCTCAGTCGTCGGTTTTGACCACCAACCCTTTCGTACCACGGTTTCTTAAATGCACCATGGTCCCTCTCAGATAACCAGCACTGAACAATTGTAAGAGGTGATGAATCGTGACCTCGCATCCGATCAACTCCGCATACTTGGTCAGTAGCCGAAGCACCTTCAGGGTATACGACGTAAGTTGAGCCGGACACACGTTATAGAATCGGCAAAACTCCTCTGCCAAAGGAAAAAGAGGAAGGCCATAACCAATCAAGGGGTATTCATAAAAGGCACAATACCCTGGCCTGTGAACATCTACGTGATCTCTCCCCGCTGGAACCGTCTCTATGTGGGCAGGTATGCCGTACTTCTTACGGAGATCATCTAAGTGATTCTGCAGCGACTCGGAAAGCATCGGAGTCGGAGTGGGAGAGTCCTTGCTGAAATCGCTTCGAGACGAAGGATGCTTTGGCAGTAGCGCTTCCACCGTAAGAGGACTGATGTCCTCTTCTTCCTCCACCTCTCCACCATCGGAAGGCGGCGGCACGTTCAATGGAGCGGCCGTCGGGATCCTCTCGTCGTTTCGGCGAGGTTTAGGCATGATTTCGGTTGAGAAAGAGTTGCACACAGCACAACGAAGAAGAACAAAATTTTCGATCGAAGGAAAAAGCACCAGAATGCGAAAATGTACACTGAAGGGTTGGAATACTCTTACAAATGGCCAAAGTTCGAGTCAGGTTAAATCTTTCCCCTATTTATAGGGTTGGGTGGCGCCAGAATCGAAGAGGCAGGCTTCGAGTTAGCGCAGGAAACCAAGCGCCAAAAGCATCTGATTTCGTGCCTCGAGAATACGCGCAATGATGACGCACGCTAACGCTGACGTCATACAGAAAAAGGCGTTTCGTTTCGACGCTCTGACAGTTATGATTACTGTCTCCTACCTGTCGCGTCACAATCCTTGACGAAGTCAAACTCTCCCTGAACGGAGGCATCGGTTCCGCCCATCAAGAACGCATCTCGCTGCGACCCCGACGAGCGGAGGGACTAACTGTATGGGGTCGAATTTGACCGATAGCGTCCCTAAGTCAGCACGACCAACCGCTGAACATATGTGAGCTCCGACAGAGGGACGACTTAGGAAGTAACGGGAGAAACGTCTTCATAACCTCGTCCCCTCTATAGAATGTACTTTGGTTTTACCTTTTAATATTTAAATAAGGATCCCCTACTATATAAAGGGGATCCGAGCTCTGTAAAAGGGGATTCATTTTTTGTGTGGATAATAAACTTCTCTCTTGCTCTCTCATCTCTCTAAAATTATCTCTTTCCCTCTCTCTCATATATAATATTGTTGCAAGAACGGATTATGTGTTTAACAACTTTTGAGTCAAACACTTTACATAAAGTACTAGTATCCCAATTATTTGACCAATATATTTGACAACAGAATCATGTGTATATTTTGGATTAGAAAAAGAAATCCACATAAAGCAATATACAAATAATTTCTTAGATACTTATACGTAAGTTATAGTAACAATCACATAGAAAATAAGATCTAGGAATCAGAGAGATCCTCTTTTGACAGTATATTAGTTATAGGGACTAGCACATTTTAATTTTTGTTTAGTTTGTCTACTTTTTTTCCAACATTTTATTTAGAGTAGAAAAATATGCATCCAACATTCAAAGGTGTAGCCTAGGTTAATGAGGTGGGCATGATGTTTATGGGAGATTAGAATTTAAATACTAGTAGAGACAAAATACGATTAAGTAATTTCTTCCTATTTGTTTTAGTATTAATGGATAGATTTATCCAACACATGTATTAATGGATATAATGAAATAATTTCATTAATCGATGCTCACATACAAAACATATATCTCTTCATTAGATGGTTTGACATAAATCAAGCAAACAAGATGCTTCTCTTCATATAGTTACTTAATTTAATTAGATGAGAATGCATGTAACTTACCCCCCAAGAGAGAAAATTTCGGTTCACACCGGATGTTTACACCAAACTATATTAACTCACTATAGTTAATTAATTTAATTAGATGAGAATGCATGTAACTTACCATGGTTAAATAATTGAAATCCATATGCAAGACACATGTCATATATCTATTTGTTTGGTGTAAACACCCGGTGCGGGTAAGTTTTTACCGTTTCGAAATATACCCCCAAGAGAGAAAATTTCAAGTACCTAGGGTCAATTATCCAGGGAGATGGGGAGATCGACGAGGATGTCATGCACCGTATTGGGGTGGGGTGGATAAAATGGCGGTTAGCGTCTGGAGTCCTGTGTGACAAAAAGGTGCCACCAAAACTCAAAGGTAAGTTCTACAAAGTGGTGGTTACACCGGCCATATTGTATGGGGCTGAGTGTTGGCCGGTCAAGAATTCACATATCAGAAGATGAAAATAGCCGAAATGAGGATGTTGAGATGGATGTGCGGGCATACTAGACTGGATAAGATAAGGAATGAAGATATTCGGGAGATGGTGGACGCTACTCCCGCGGACGACAAGATGCGGGAAGCGAGGCTTAGATGGCTCGGGTACGTGCAGAGGAGAACCATAGATGCCCCAGTTAGGATGTGCGAGCGATTGACTTTGGCAGGTACGAGAAGAGGTAGAGGGAGGCTTAAGAAGTATTGTGGTGAGGTGATCAGGCAGGACATGACACGACTTCAGATTTTTGAGGACATGGCTCTTGATAGGAACGCGTGGAGGTCGAGCATTAGGGTTGTAGGCTAGAGGTAGTCGAGTGTTTTTTCGTCTTAGTACTGGGTAGTCTGGTAGAGTTTTGTCGATGTCTGTTAGCGGTCGATGTTGTGTTCACACTATTTTGCATAGTATTGTGTTATTGCCCTTTCACTTATTTGTTGTCTCTTATAATACTGTTATTACTTTTCTAGCTTCTTTTGTTGTTACAGACCTTTTCTTTTGTATCTTTTCTGATATTATTGTCTCTTCTGTTGAGTCAAGGGTCTCCCGAAAATAGCCTTTCTACTCTTCCGGGGTAGGGGTAAGGTCTACATATACTCTTACCCTCCCCACACCCTACTAGTAGGATTTTACTGGGTATGATAATGTTGTTCTCGGAATATAACTTCACCTTAGAAAAAAACAAGACAATGAAATTTCATAAACCAATTTAGTATTCATGCATTACACATGCACTTTCTTCTTCTTATGTCGTTCTTTTCCTCTTGTCAAGCAAATGAAAATATAAAGCCAATATCTATGGTGCACCACTCAGAGTTTTTCTGAACCATTAACATGTACTAAAACCAAAAGTACAAAAAAAATCTGGAAAAATTTGTTGTATGCTTGGTTAAAAAAATCCGATCTTCAAATTCGCACACATATTGAACAGAAGCAATATAATCACAATCTCATAACCATTGGCAAGTCCAGATTCCACCTTAGTGAATTAGAGTTTCAAAGGCTTGAGCAATCTGGAAAAGAGGGGGAAAAATCAAGCACAACAACTGTTGTTTCTACCTAAATCTTGTTCTATTAACATAATGGACCGATAAATGTGTTTAGAGTGGGCATAGAAGTGTTATTAGTTTAATTTGCTCAAATATAGAAGGAGAATGTGGAAAGAGTATTACAGTATCACCAATATCAGCTGTCAATGTAACATAAACAGGAAAATAAACTAGGACATGACTAACCAGAAGTAAACCTCAACCAGTTGGCAAGAATAATGCAAACCCCCAGTCTTTGTTACATGGGCAACACTCAATCAGTATCACCAGCATTTTAGGAACATGAATCCCTTTATAAGGCAGAACACGAGTTGGGAACTCTGGAACCTGGCGTGAACAAGATCCCTTCTAGTCAATGGAAAAGCTGGTTGTCGTCCAACAGATAATGTCTGCAAATACATGAAAAAATCATTAAAGAAGGAATCGAAACAAATTAAAATACTTCTATCAAGGTGGACTATATTCACAAGAATGCTTATCAACTGTGCACTTGAATCGTTTTTTTTTTTCATCAAAGAAACAAAAGAGAAGTCTGACTTCATCCACTTTCCTTCAAAACATCCCATCTTTTTTAGGTATTCATGTGAAAACATCTGTTCACTCGACAAAAATTTACCAATTATACAAGTATTGTCTCTGTTTTCGTTGGGTATGAAGCATCCATGAATGCCAGATCTTGAGGAAACTGTAATGTTCTTTGTAGCGCTTCTTTTAACACACAATATCAAGAATCTGATCAGTATCTTAATTACAAGAAGCAATAAGCATAACAAAACACGACCAACCACAATATACCATAAAGCTATGATCCATGAGGAAGCATTAGAAGGAACAAATCGAATTCTATTTTGGAGAAAAGACAAAAGGATCAGGCCACTGCAATATACCAGAAAATATCTCGTATTTTTTGTGATCATCAACTGATATATAAAGAAGTGTATAGATAACAAATTTACAGCAACATACCTTGTATTCCAAAATGTGTAAGATGCTCCGGTTCCTCCGTCCACCTTGAATCCCAACTTCTCTCAGATACCTTCTTTATTGCTTTATCCACTTATTCCTATCAGCCAAACCATCAGTTATTTTTTCCATTCAAAACTAGAGAGACCGAGGCATAGTTGTTGTTGTATTCGAAACTAGGAAGGGAGCAAAGAGCTATGTCCCTACACGAACCATATTGACACAATGATCAACATATATGCAACTTTATGCAGCATCTCGATTTTGGGTGATAAAGTTCTCATGTTTAGAGCTTTATACAATAGTGGAGAGACTGAAACAAGATCTTACCAGAGCGCTTGCCAACAGTCTCTGATCAATTATTACAAAGCTTATGTACTGATTCAACGTAAACCATGTAAGAGAAGAAACACTGCATCAAATAAGTAGTATTCTAATAAAGTAATAATATAGATAAAACATCTTCAAAGCATATCAATCTCGAGAGTAAAATACATACGACAAGTTTCTACAACTCTTGAAGCAAACTCATAAAGCTTTTTGGAGTTTTAATCAATCCACACTCAGTTGCTCCATTGGCACAAAGCTTTTTGGAGTATAATCTCGAAACTTCTCCTTTCACAAATTTATCATCACCAAATAAGACATACCCCGTTTAATATCGTCATTTCATGACGACTTGCCTTATAAACAATTTATGTTACCCCTTTAACCTTTGAGGTCATGCCTTTTGTACACTTCGTACCTTGGCATGTCTTCTACTTATCCATTCCAGTGTCTTTATATTTAAGCCATGTATATCTTAACCCGGGAGAAGTAGTGACGAGGGGTCGACATGGACACTTAGTAGAGATCAAATAAAGTAGTATGATAAATCATCAACAGGTATGAAGCACAACAGTAGCAGTGAGGTAAAACTGTAACTAACATAATCTTTCAAAAAAAATTATCTCAACAGCTCGAAAAATGTCAAGTCCCAATCTCAAAATGGTAAGGAATACCATATAAAATGCCAGTTATCAGTGGAAGGATAATCTCATGAATATTCTGACTGCTAGCGATATAACGCACGATTATGCCGAGGTCGTACGAATTATAAAGTCAATTATTTATTCTAGAAAATAGAGTTCAAATATTACATGATAGAATCCTGAGTCTACCCGGACATAAACATGCTTTAGCTACATATGGACTCTCGTCACCTCGTGCGTACATAACAACCACAACTAGTAGCATAACCGAAGGTTTGACATGAGACTTACCTTGCTCCGAAGTTTCATAATCGGCTCAAATGCCTCTCTAACTCCTCGAGTCAAAGCCAACAATCCGAAACTAGTCAAACAACGTGCAAATCAATCAAAATATACTCCAATGAATACAATTTAACAATTTATAATGATTCTCAACTTTGTTCAAAAAGTCAACAAAGTCAACCCTCGGGCCCACGTGCCCGGATTTCAAAAATTCTTGAAGATAATCATTACTCATAACACCACGAACTCAAATATATACAATTTCTTCCTAATTCCATGTCCAATTTCATGGTAAAAATACCAAAATTCTAGGGGGTTTTCAAAGTCTCAAAATTTCCAGTAATTTTCATGTTCAAATCCATGTATAATTCATTTATTTAACTCACAATGAGAAGAAATCACTTACCTCCTGGTTGATGAGAAAAATGGTGCTCCAAAATCACTCCCAAAGTCGGCTCCCATGAAGAAATGGAGTGAAAAGTGCAAATATACTTCTTTATAATTTACAAAAGCAGAAGTTGCGTATGTGTCTGTAATTTACTTAATTTATAATAAACATTTCAATGTTTCATGTATGCAATTTTTTAATAAGTTTTACTTAAAATTTTTGTAGCTTCGCCAAACCATTATATAGATGATTACAAGGCATTTTGCTCCTTGATTGATGGCGTTATTCAGAGAAATTCAAATCCACAACTCCTACCTCACATTTCAAAATTTTCTGATACGGTGTACATGATTTGGCAAAACAGACTCAAAGTTGTTTAAGTAAGTCTACTAAGATTTACCGTGGTGCATATAGTCAAAGGTTGTTTATGTTGTATATTTTTTTTTTTCTTTTCGGAGAATGGATGGAGTTGATTCAGAATTCACCCCTTTTTTGGAGCGACACCAAAAATGGTGTTTTCATCGGTACGTTGGCAACATTGATGAAAAGAGAAAAATATTTGCTTGAGGTCTGGAAGATTATTTTGGTGGATGGGAAGTTGCTATTGTTGGAAAGGCCAAATTTGTTGAGTGCTTTAACTTTGAAAAGGGAGCCCTTGATCCTCAGAACTGGTACAGTAGTGCCAGCAGGGTTATTATATTTGGAAGGAATTTTAGAGCCCATTACGATTTTGCTAGTGATGTGAATTTGGAGAGTCAACTCCCTAATCTTGTTGCTAGTACGTATTATGAGTTGGTAATTGGAAGAGGAGCGTACAAGAATGAAAGCTTCCCATTTAATCCAATTCATGAGACCGATAACGGTTCCATAACGTGTGATTTTAAACTTACTTTTTAGGATATTAATTTTGTATGGCTCTAAACTTACAATTTTATTTCTAGGGTCATGAAATATGTTAAGAAGACATTGGTAGGTTTTACATATTCACTCTTTTAATTCTCCGCACCATATTATGCTCACACTAATTGATTTTCTTGCAACAGGATTATATTGTGTAGATAGACTACACAAAGTCTTTTTTTGGGAATTGCCATAGCAGATCCGGCCCAAGGTGTGGACAAGTATGAGGTATATTTCAACTTCCATGATGTTTGAGCTAAGGTGTTCGTAGAATTTTAATATGTGCCTCTTTATAGCATCTAAGTTGTACTAGCTTTCCTGTTATTTCCCGTCTATTTATGTGATTGTTTCTCTTGTGTGCATCGACCATTTCGCTCGTCGAAGCCATAATAGCTTGATTTTCGCCCTCCAAGATGCTACTTAAACTTTGCAGTATCTTTTAGCTCATGTAAGAGAATTTTCACAATCCTAACTTAATAAACTTAACTAGACATATTAAGGAAGGAAAGTACAAAAAGAAATGAAAATCCAAATATGTCTAGCTAAAATATGTAAGAGATACTTCTGTTGAAATAATAATAGAATACATTTTTTTGTAATTTAAACTAAGATATTACTAAATATATTTATATTAATTATTATTTCAAATAGTATCATTTACTTTTGAATCATATTACATTTTTATTTGTATGTATCACCGACTATATATTGAGGTATACGGTTTGAGTTTGTGCCAATAGTTATTCATATGATTTTTTAAATTTATAAAGTTTAGCACAGTCACAAAATTATCCGCACATCGTACGGGTATAAATACTAGTTTACCACTACAACTGCAATCTTTTTGTACTTTCCTTCATTAATATGTCTAGCTAAGTTTATTAAGCTAAGATTGTGAAAATTATCTTACATGAGCCAAAAGATAATGCAAAGTTTAAATAGCATCTTGGAATGCAAAAATCAAGCTATTATGGTTTCAACGAGGGAAATGGTCGATGCACCCGAGAGAAACAATCACATAAATAGATGGGAAATAAAAGGAAAACTAGTACAACTTAGAGGCTATAAAGAGGCACATATTAAAATTCAACGAACACCTTAGCTCAAGCATCATGGAAGTTGGAATATACCTCAAACTTGTCCACGCTTTGGGTCGGATCTGCTACGGCAATTCCCAAAAAAAAGATTTTGTGTAGTCTATCTATAAAATATAATCATGTTGCAAGAAAATTAATTAGTGTGAGCATAATGTGGGGGGAAAAACTACAAAAGTGAATATGTAAAACCTACCAATGTCTTCTTAACATGTTTCATGACCCTGAAAATAAAATTATAAGTTTAGAGTCATATAAAATTAATACCCTAAAAATTAAAAATTTTAAAATCATACGTTATGGAACTCTTATCGGTCTCATCCATTGGATGAATTGGATAAAACGGGAAGCGTTCATTCTTGTATGCTCCTCTTCCAACTACCAACTCATAATACATACCAACAACAAGATTAGGGAATCGTGTCTCCAATTCCAAATGCACATCACTAGCAAAACCGTAATAGGTTCTAAAATTCCTTCCAAATATAATAACCCCGCTGGTACTATTGTACTAGCTCTGAGGATCAAGAGCTCTCTTTACAAAGTTAAAGCACTCAACAAATTTGGCCTTTCCACTGGTAGCAGCCTTCCATCCACCAAAATAATCTTCCAGATTGAAGCGCAACCATCAACCAAATACTTATATTTTTTCATCACTGTTGCCAACGTATCGACTAAGACACCCTTTTTGTCCCTACACTTGATTTTTTGTCAAACTTAACCGTGGCATTCCAACAGTTTTCGGCAATCTCGTCCTTGGAGATTTTGAACTCATTACTTCCAAAACCAAGATCCGAATTCTTGAGAATCGATTCAGAACTGCAAACAGAGGAAAAAAAATTAGTGTGCCCACATTCAAAAGTAACGACGAAACTAGGTATGGGCAATTTTTATGTGCATTATTCTCTAAAGATTATGAAAAATCCTATGTAAATTCCAATAGCAGGTTTCAACGCTATGTAAAATTGTTTCTTAAATATGTAACCAACAAACCATTTTTGATAAGTAATGGTAAAAGTAAGCATTAAGAAGACCAAAAAATAGTATTCTTAAAATTTAAAGCGAGCAGTAAAGTTAGCAAACACCAATCAGAGGATTACTAAAAAACAAATAAAGAATATAAAAAAGATTACTAAAAAACTGTCTTTACCTAAAAACTCAGTTACAATAATTCTTGCATCCAAAAATGCAATTAACAAATAATCATCAATCAACTATGCATAATTCTACACTAGTTGAGATCGCCTATACGAATCATCTGTAACTATTTCCCTCTATTCTGTCCCGATTTCATGCCAATACTAAGTGATAGGAATAAACAAAGTAGAGCGGAGAGAACTTTTAATTAATTTTTAGTTAAATTTATTTAGTGTAGCACGAAAACAGCTATTTAAAACCCGATAAAACCAAGAAATCAAGCGGTGGAAGAAAAAATCAACTCTAGTTAGGAAAAACCAAAAACTATGCTAAAAAATACAGAGATCATTTGAAGATAAAGAAAAAGGAGAATTAATAGAAAGGTGTTTACCGGTCGACTTCCAACGGGAACAACTCTGCCCACTTCTTCGCCATCGGAAAAAATGAGAGAAAATAGGAAAGTCAGCTGAAAGGTTTAGGAATGGTTGGGTTTTAGGATTTTTCTTTTAGTACCAGTATTGGTCCCTGTGATATTCCATGTCCTACTTTTAACCTTTAATTAAACATCGTTAGTGATTTTAGTTCTTTTTACTCACGGTAGTTAACGGCGCAAATATTTCATTCACGAAACTTTTTATTACTTGATATGTAAATTGCAGTTGTAATGGTAAACTTGTATTTATACCCGCACAATATGTGGATAATTTTGTTACTATGCTAAATTTTATAAATATAAAAAATCATAGAATAACTATTGGCACAAACCCAAACAGTATACCTCTACATATAGTCGGTGATACATACAAATAAAAATATAATATGATTCAAAAATAAATGATACTATATGAAATAATAATTAATAAAAATATATTTAGTACTATCTTAATTTAAATTACAAAAAATTGTATTCTATTATTATTTCGACAGAAGTACGTGTTACAACTTCAATTTATGTCAACCTAAAGTTACACAATCTATGACATTCACTATTTTCATGTTGAAAGACAAACTAATATGTACATACTTGATGATTTACTGACAACCAACCTATTCTCACTTTTGGGAGTTAACAACATATAGACCAATTTCATCAGAATTTGTTCAATAATTTTGATATCACTTCAACTTTAACCATACAATTAAAGTCAATTTGCTTTTAAAAATTTAAATGACATCTTTGGGATATTCTCACTTTTGGGAGTTAACAACATATAGACCAATTTCATCAGAATTTGTTCAATAAT
The DNA here is from genome assembly GCF_001879085.1 of Nicotiana attenuata. Lineage (NCBI taxonomy): Eukaryota > Viridiplantae > Streptophyta > Magnoliopsida > Solanales > Solanaceae > Nicotiana > Nicotiana attenuata. The sequence continues at coordinate 59,142 of NW_017672041.1, read as the reverse complement.
TTTGATATCACTTCAACTTTAACCATACAATTAAAGTCAATTTGCTTTTAAAAATTTAAATGACATCTTTGGGATGTACTGGTCTATTCAGATCACTATTTGTAAGTAAGAATATTCAATAAAACTTTTCAACGTTATAAATTTTAATATTATTTTGTAACCATTGACACTTTTTCATTAAATAAACTTTTATCTTATTTTTAGTATATCTATTTTACCATGCATATGTCCCAAAAGATCATGAGTTCTTACAGCTTGACTGGTAATTTTTAATTAAATTAACTTACCTTTCACTTTGGTAATCGCTTTACTTTGTGGTAAGTAGCAAATCCAAATACTGTAATTATATTTCTTTATATTTTCACAATGTTCAAATCTATTTTATTCTAATTTACATGCACGTATATATCGACTGCAACAACTGCTCAATCAATTAGTTTAAAGAGTTTGTGAGAATATAAATATCAACAACAAACTATAAAGTCATAGTCCATACCCGAGCTTTTAGAGAAAAATTCATGCTCCCCATTTCTATCTAACTTAAAATAGACATTTTTAGTATTAATAAAAAAAAATTAAAACTCGACGTATTGCTTTCAAAAAACTAGATATAAGATGAGCAATAAAATATTGGATAATTAGTTTCATGTACGGTATCATTTAATTCAGTTAATGTCTAAGTAGCTTCATACTTAAAAAATATAATGTTATCCCCACAAAATTTATTGTTGTATATCTTGACATCGGTTCCTCCTCTTTTTTGTACATTCATGATTGAGTTAACTCCCTTATAACATTACTATAGCTGCACTAAATTGATAGAATCAAACCGCATTGTCACGATCCGGATTTTCTACCCTCCGGAGTCGTGATGGCGCCTACTCGTGAAAGCTAAGCAAGCCAAATATTATAAAATCATTACCTTCTTTTTATTAAACATGTTCAACAATTTAAAATAATAAGTGATTAAACAACGGAATAAATTAAATAACTAGAAATGCGGAAGACGAGAACTTAATAATTCAACCAAAACACTGCTACATGATTTGAAGTACAATCTACCGAGAATTTGGTGTCACAAGTCACGGACTATCTAAGAGTACTACAAATAAGGTCTGAATGAAAATACATAAGTCTGTCTCGGAATAAGTAAAAATAGAAAGAGAAAAGATAGGAGGAGACGCCAAGGCCCGCGGACGTTTGCAGAGTGTAGTATCAACACAATCGACCCCATGTGTTGGTAAGTGCCTAGCCTAACCTCGGCGAAGTAGTGACGAGGCTAGGACCAGACTACCAAATAAACCTGTGCAGTTACATCATATACAGCAGAAATAGAAGCAGATAATTACAACTAAAGTTGGGCAGGAGAAACATGCTGCGGGGAGTAACAGGTAACAACAGAATAATAGTAGAGAAATCTAAGGAACGCCATAAACTAAATACCAGCAAAAGATAAGAAAATAAGAAACAAGTACACATGTAATACCGTTGCAGGCGTGCAACCTGCTCCAATTTCATATATTTCCGTTGCAGGCATGCAACCCGCTCCCATTTCATATGTTACCGTTGCAGGCGTGCAACCCACTCCCATTTCATATGTTACCGTTGCAGGCGTGCAACCCATTCCCATTTCATATAGTACCGTTGCAGGCATGCAACCCGCTCCCTTTTCATTTAGTACCGTTACAGGCGTGCAACCCGCTCCCTTTTCATTTAGTACCGTTGCAGGCGTGCAACTCGCTCCCTTTTTATTTATCAATACTAATCATAAAAGAATCCCGGCAAGGAAACAATAATATAACAACAACATCCCGGCAAGGGAACAATACTATAACAACAACATCCCGGCAAGGGAATAATAATATGGCAATAACATTCTGGCAAGGGAACAATATTAATAATCCTTATATGAAGCACAATAAACCACAACAGAGTCACAACAATTACAATACAAGACTCACGGGCATGCTTGACACCGACGTATAGATACTCGTCACCATGCCTATACGTCGTACTCTACAATTAGCACATAGCAAATAAGACACAACTCATAATCCCTCAAACTAAGGATAGACCAAAGACTTACCTCGATGCGACGAACACAATTCAAGCCTCAACTACCGCTTTACCTCTTGATTCCACCGCCAATTCACTTGTATCTAGCCACAAGTTACTTAACTATATCAATAAATGCTAAATGAACCAATTCCAATGCATGAAAATAGGTTTTCTAAATTTTTTCCTAAAAAGTCAAAAATCGACCCTGGGCCCACATGGTCGAAACCCGAGGTTCGAACTAAAACCCGATTACTCATTCCCCCACGAACCCAAATATATAATTTGTTTTGAAATCAGACCTCAAATCGAGGTCCAAATCCCCAAAATTTGAACCCAAAACACCCAATTTCCCCCATGAAAACCTTTGATTTTGAGTTGAAATCATGAGAAAAGATGTTAAAGATTGATGAAACCAAGTTAGAAAAGTATTATGTGAATTCTGGCCTCAAACGTAAAAGTAGATAGGCCCAGCCAATAAATAGCCATAACTGGGCCCACCTAATATAAGCCCAATGTGGGCAGACTTGGTTTAAGATCAGATGTAACGATGGCCTTTGGGTTCCTCGTTTCTGGGCTAAATTCCAAGCCCAATGCGCCTTCAGACATTGAATGCTCCCCAACTAAATAACCTATTGGGCTACTATTGGCCCAATTCCCCTTATCCAAAAGGATTAAAGAACCAATACTTATACCCCAAAGCATGTACATAATTATCAACTTGTTATTGAATTTCAAATTAGATTTAAATAGGAGCATCCTTAATGAGATACAAGCCTTTTAAAATAATAATTCGAGGTGTGCCATACACAAATAAAGTCCATAAGCTATGTCCCTCACTTTAATATTAACTTAGTGTTAAAATAACCTTGAACTTTCGTAGTTTGCTTTAGGCATGTTAATTAAATAATTGTCATAGCTACGGGTACGGTTCTCTTGACGTAGTTTTGACGCTTAATTTTTAAAATCCGGGGGGTACATTTATGTGACTCGACCACAATTTAATCTTGTTAATAAATTAAACACGTTGTGGATCGTGGGTACGGTTCCCGTGACATGATTCGCAACGCGTAATCAAATAATTAATTGTATAACAATTGGATTACTAAAAGCGGTTATAAAGTTAAAAATGCACAATAGGTTTAAAACATGTAGTAAATTAGATAATAGGCAATTTATCAATAGTTTAAGCGACCGTGCTAGAACCACGGAACCCAGGAGTGCCTAACACCTTCTCCCGGGTTAATAGAATTCCTTATCTAGAATTTTTGGTTCGCAGACTTATAAAGTAAAGTCGTAATTTCCTCGATTTGGGATTTTAAAATAAACCGGTGACTTGGGACACCAAATAAACTATTCCAAGTGGCGACTCTGATAAATTAATTAATTCCATTTCGAATAATGTCACTTTAATTGGAAAAACTCCCATATATCCTCGGGTGGTAAAAAAGTAGGTGTGACAAGGTTTATGTCTTAGACGCATGCTTAGGGGTGTTTGATAGGTAGGACTCGGGCACCCGTCGCGACCCATCGGTTTGGGTTGTGACAAAAGTGGTATCAGAGCAGTTCAGTCCTAGGGTTGTCTACAGACGTGTCTAGTAGAGTCTTGTTTATGGGTGTGTTGTGCACCACACTTATAAATAAGAGGCTACAGGACATATAGGATGTTATCCTCTCTTCTTATCTTAGATCGTGCAATATAAGAAATTCATGTTCCTAATGATATGTTATATTTTCAGCAATGCCTCCAAAGACTACAGCCGCCCAGAAGGGAAAGTCCGTGGCTGGTAAGACTACTAGTCGAGCGCCACGAGTTACCAGGGCTCGGGGAGAGTCTTATAGTGAGGTTCCATCTCAGACTTCACATACCCCGCCCTTTCTAGAAGAGCTCCGAGGGGCACCAGCTCCAGCGCCCGCCCCTGTACATTCAGCACCTCAGCCAGATACACCGGGTCAGAAGATGAGAGATGTTATTCAGCTATTAACCTGATTAGTAGCCGCGCAGGCTCGACATCAGGAAATAGGTATTGGTCATGCAGATAGGTCCGTTAGTGCGAGGGTTCGTGACTTCATTAATTTAGACCCTCCGGTATTTATTGGGGCAGATCCAAACGAGGACCCTCAGGTATTTATTGATAGAGTGTGGAGGACGTTACGAGTAATGAAGGTCAGTGCGACTGAGTCAGTTGAGCTAGCTTCCTATAGACTCCGAGATGTTGAAGTTAATTGGTACGAGTCTTGGGAATTGTCCAGGGGTGAGGATGCCCCTCCAGCAGTATGGCATGAGTTTATAGAAGGTTTTCTTCGTCATTATCTGCCACCAGAGTTTAGACGGGTCAGAGTTGATAGGTTCTTAACCCTTCGGCAGGGTAACATGAGTGTTCGGGAGTACAGTCTTCAGTTTGATTCGTTGGCTAGGTATGCACCCATTATTGTATCTAAGATGGAGGATCGGGTTCACCGATTCATGATGGGATTAGAGCCTCACTTGCTTAACGATTGTATGTCGGTCTCACTTCAGCCAGACATGGATATTTCTCGTATTCATGCATACGCTCAGGGTGTAGAGGAGCGTAAATAGAAATAGAGGGCCGATCGTGAGCATGATAGGGCCCAGAATAAGAGAGTGAGGTCTTCGGGTCCTTCTGGTGAGTTTCAAAGTGGTCAGAGGCAGCAGTACCCGAGGTATCCAGCCCAGCCATAGGCTAGTGCCCCCCTCAGTTTGGTGGTAAGAGATTTGATCGTTCCACATATTTAGGGTTTGGTCAGAATTTCAGGGCCTCAGGTTCTCAGTATAGGGGTGAGTCAAGTTAGATGAGGCCGCCCTTGCCACGATGTGCTCAATGTGGTAAGCAGCATACCGAGCAGTGATGTATGTGATTAGGTGTTTGTTATACTTGTGGTTATCCGAGCCACGTTATTAGGGATTGTCCAATGAGAGGTGATGCAAGCATAGCTCAGCCAGCAGGATCTGTAGCTGGTTCGTCTTCATCAGTACGCCCCCTGGGCAGGTCCACAAGTACCAATGAGTCATGGTAGAGGCAGAGGCGGAGCATCTAGCTCGAGCAGTCCTCAAAACCGCATTTATGCGTTGGCAGGACGACAGGACTAGGAGTCATCGCCTGATTGTTACAGGTATATTATCAATCTCCTCATATGATGTATATGCACTGATTGACCCAGGTTCCACCTTATCATACGTTACCCCATTAGTTGCTAGTAAGTTTGGAATAAAACTTGAATTGGTTAAACCTTTTGAGGTGTCTACACCTATTGGGGACTCACTGATAGCTAAACAAGTATATAGGGGTTGTATAATAGTAGTTCATGGTCGATCTACCGTAGCGGACCTAATCGAGTTGGATATGGTAGAATTTGATGTTATAATGGGTATGGATTGGTTGACTTCTTGTCATGCCAATGTTGATTGTAGATCAAAGATAGTCCGATTTCAATTCCCAGGGGAGGCTGTTTTGGAGTAGAAGGGTAATACGGCGTCGCCGAGAGGTAGATTTATTTCCTATCTCAAGGCAAGGAGGATGATCAGAAAGAGCTGTATTTATCACATAGTTCGGGTTCAGGATGTGGAAGTAGAGTTACCAATCGTTCAGTCCATCCCTGTGGTTAATGAGTTTCCCGATGTTTTTCCCGATGAGCTTCTAGGTCTCCTGCTAGAGCAAGAAATTGAGTTTGCTATTGACCTACTACCAGATACTCACCCAATATCTATTCCTCCCTATAGAATGGCTCCCACAGAGCTGAAAGAGTTGAAAGAACAACTAAAGGACTTGCTTGAAAAAGGCTTTATCAGACTAGCACATCACCATGGGGAGCACCTGTGTTATTTGTGAGGAAGAAAGATGGTTCCTTACGGATGTGTATTGATTATAGACAGTTGAATAAGGTGACGATCAAGAATAAGTACCCGCTCCCGAAGATTGATGATTTATTTGATCAGTTGCAAGGTGCCAAGTGTTTTTCAAAAATAGACTTGAGGTCCGGGTACCATCAAGTAAGCTTAAGGAGGAAGATATTTCGAAGACAACATTCAGGACCAGATATGAGCACTTTGAGTTTCGTGTTATGTCGTTAGGTTTGACCAATGCCCCATCATTATTCATGGATTTGATGAACCATGTGTTCAGGCCCTTTTTAGATCTGTTCGTAATTGTATCGATCGACGATATATTGGTGTATTCTCGTTCAGAGGCTGAACATGGAGATCATTTGCATACTGTGCTCAGAACTCTACAAAAAGGGAATTTGTATGCAAAATTCTCTAAATGTGAATTCTGGTTGAATTCTGTAGCTTTCCTTAGGCATATCATTTCGGGCGAAGGCATTCGGGTGGATACACAAAAGATTGAGGCAGTAAAGACTTGGCCTAGACCCACAACACCGACGGAGGTTCGTAGCTTTCTCGGTTTGGCAGGTTATTACAGGAGATTTGTGGAAGGATTTTCTTCCCTTTCGGCACCTTTAACAAAGTTGACTCAGAAGAGAGCAATGTTTCAATGGGCTGACGCTTGCGAACGGAGTTTCCAGGCCTTAAAGGACAAATTAACTTCAGCACCGTTTCTAACACTCCCAGAAGGGACCAATGGTTATGTGATCTATTGTAATGCTTCAGGCGTTGGAATGGGTTGTGTGCTGATGCAGCATGGTAAGGTTGTAGCTTATGCTTCTAGATAACTAAGAAAGCACGAGAAGAACTACCCGACCCACGATCTAGAGTTAGCCGCGATGATTCATGCACTAAAAATATGGAGGCACTACTTGTATGGCATTCATGTTGATATTTATACGGATCATAAAACCCTCCAGTACATCTTCAAGCAAAAGGAATTGAATCTACGTCAAAGGAGATGGTTGGAGCTACTTAAAGACTATGACATTGATATTTTATACCATCTGGGGAAGGCGAACGCAGTAGCCGACGCCCTCAGCCGTACATCTATGGGTAGCATGTCGTATTTACAGCCAGAAAAGAGGGGAATAGCCCACGAGGTTCATCAGCTAGCTAGTCTTGGAGTTCGATTGCTGGATTCAGGTGATATTGGAATTACTATTTAGAATACGGCAACATCCTCTTTAATAACTGAAGTAAAGGAACGCCAGTACGAGGATCCTGTGTTAGTTCATTATAGGGATACCACCCTTTCAGAAGGAGAAGACACCATTTGAAGTTACAAAAGATGGGGTCCTCAGATATCGAGGACGATTATGTGTCCCTAATGTTGCAGGGCTACGTCGGCAGGTTATGGGAGAAACTAACTATTCTCGTTATTCTGTCCATCTAGGAGCGACGAAGATGTATCATGATATCATGGAAGTGTATTGGTGGGACGGAATGAAAAAAGATATAGCGGAGTTTGTTGCTCAGTATCCTAACTGTCAGCAGGTTAAGATTGAGCATCAGAAACCCGGTGGGTTATTGCAAGCTATGGAGATTCTGACTTGGAAATGGGAAGTAATCAATATGGATTTCATTGTAGGCTTAGCTCGTACCCAGCGTAACTTTGATTTGATATGGGTGATTGTTGATAGGCTTACAAAGTCAACCTATTTTCTGCCCGTTAGAACTACATATTCCTCAGAGGATTATGCAAGGCCTTATATTAAGGATATAGTACGACTGCATGGTGTCCCTATATCTATTATCTCGGATAGAGGAGCTCAATTTGCAGCTAACATCTGGAGGTCCTTCCAAAAAGGATTGGGGACTCAAGTAAGTCTTAGTACAACATTTCATCCCCAGATAGACGGACAGGTTGAGTGTACTATTCAGACACTGGAGGATATGTTACGAGCTTGTGTAATAGACTTCAAAGGTAGCTGGGATGATCATCTGCCGCTTATTGAGTTCGCATATAATAATAGCTACCATTCCAGTATTTAGATGGCTCCATATGAAACTCTTTACGGACGTAATTGTAGGTCGCCTATAGGATGGTTCGATGTTGGAGAATCTGGATTACATGGGCCAGACCTGGTTCAGCAAGCCATAGAAAAAGTAAAGTTGATCCAGGATCGACTATTGACAGCTTAGAGTCGTCAAAAGTCATATTTTGACGTGCGGTGACGAGATTTAGAGTTCGTGGTTGATGACGGGGCATTCTTAAAGATGTCATCTATTGGGTCTTATAGGATCATTCGAAGAGTGGGCCGAGTAGCTTATAAGTTAGAATTGCCCTTGGAATTAGAGTCTGTCCATCTGATTTTTCACGTATCTATGTTACGGAAGTGCATCGGCGATCCTACCCGAGTGGTGCCCATGGATGATGTACAGATTACAAAGGACTTGTCATACAAGGAAATTCCGGCTGCCATGTTAGACCGACAAATCCGCAAGCTACGGAATAAGTAGGTAGCCTCCGTGAAAGTACTTTGGAGGAACAACAATGTGGAAGAAATGACTTGGGAGGCCGAGAAAGATATGAAGTCTAGATATCCCTACTTATTTCCTCCTCCAGGGAAGGGTCCAACTGAGACGTCATAACTATAAGGTACGTGTATAAATTCTTATGTTGGTTATTGTCGTTGGTCATATGAGACCATTCTCGTTATTCATAATTGTGGTCCTATGTGGCGTTGGATTATTAAGCTTCTACAGGGAGAGTTGGTAGTAGTGTTGTTACAAAGGCGACCCTGCCAAAGTTATATAGATCAAGGGGAGTTGAACATTCGAGGATAAATGTTTCTAGGGGGGAAGGATATTACATCTCGCGTTTTCGTACGTTAAAAGTTTCATCTTCAGTTAATTGACATAGACTCGGGGATGAGATTATCTTGAGGTTAACGTATTTACGCTATTTATAACAAGCGAGATATAAGTGTCATGAAGGATAAAGGGTACACGAATTAAAGAAAAGAATTTCGTTGGAAGTGGCCAATTTGGGATAAAATATGGGTCGAGCGATAATACCCGATAATTATGGACTAGTACCATACAAGGTACCATATGGCCGTGATAAAATGACGTATAAAGTATATTAAAAATGAGTAGTACTTTTAGGTAAATTGAGATAATTCTTAATTATACGGGTAATTGGTTAATTATCGGGTAATGAGACATTACCCAATTTACTAATAAGTGGATAGAAATTAATAAATTACATACCTAACACGAGGCAAGAAGCCACAAATCTAGAAATGACTAAGTAGTCATTTATGCCTAGGTGGCTACCTAAGCTTAAATGGGAATTTAATGATTAACAAAACAAGACTTATAACAAGTCTTGCATTTTCATACTGGACCAAAAAAACGTTACTAATTTTAAAGCAAACCTATCCTTTCTTGGTTTGATTTTCCAAAAAGCTTCAAGGATCTATTCCATTTTTTCTTAGTCCAAAGTCTTCAAGGATAAGAAACTCAATTTGTTCCAAAAAGCTGCAAAGAAGCAGAAGCTAATTCCGTTCAAGAATTTCAAAAAGCAGAAGCTAATTTTGTTCAACAATTTCAAAAAGCAGAAGTTTAATCCAATTTTTGGGGTTCTAAGTTCAATCCACGAAGGTTTCCAACGGAATATTATAGGAGTTTTTCCTACTCCGGGTATGTTAAGGTCATCCCTTCTTTCTTTTGGCATGGTCCAAATTATACAGAAGAAACGAGCAAACGCACAGTTTCCATAAATTACTCTATCCATAGAAATACTAGGGGTGTCTATATTCTTGATTCCCCATGTGAATTATTGTTATCTTCTGATCATGGGCCTCAGAATAATACACAGTTAAAAAAGTTTATACGAAAGGAATATTGAGATTTTTACGTATTTTTCACGCATTTCACCCATTTATACATGTACATTGACCCATGACCAGATGACGTTATATACGTGTATATGTATAAATATATGTATATGGAATATGGGAAAAGGTTACGGCGTTATATACGCACCACCACCTGATCAGCTGGTATATGTTGATGATGTTTCCCACAGTGGCCGAGACGATATGGTGGGATGCCCTCAGAGGCTTGATGATATTATATACATCTATACCTATGCATGACACGACATTTATATGCATGTGCATGACATTATAAATATCTCAGGATTTATAAAGTTATTTAGATTTACAGATGGATTTCTTTATTCCATATTTCATCTATGTCTCTTATGTACTGATTTTCATGCCTTACATACTCAGTACATTATTCGTACCGACGCCTTATTTTACGAGGCCCGCGTTTCATGCCCGTAGGTGCAGGTAGACAAGCTGACGATGCCCCTTCTTAGGATCCTTGATCAGCGAGAGTTGGCGTGCTCCACCTGATCCGGACCTGTTTTGATTTTGGTAAGATATGTTTGTGTATATATATATACATATATATATGGGTATGACGTGGCTCAGTCCCGTCTTTATACAATTATATTTCTATTAGAGGTCTGTAGACAGTATGTCTAGTTGGGTTGTATGTGGCCTTATCGTCTTTTGGTTTTGGATGTATAGTTGTCTATGGCAGCCTTGCCGGCTCGCCCACTGTATTCTGCATGTATACGTACATATGCCTTTTTGGCAGGTCTCCCTCATGTATAATATTCTCGTAATTCAGCAGATATTATTCAGGTTTATGTCTTAGACGCATGCTTAGGGGTGTTTGATAGGTAGAACTCGGGCACCCGTCGCGACCCATTGGTTTGGGTTGTGACATTGGCATCTTGAAGGCTTTAGAATTTCCTAAGTTTGGTTTGATGTCGACTTTGGTGTTATCGATGTCTGTTTGAAGTTCCGAGTCTTGGAATAGGTTCGTATCGTGATTTATAACTTGCACGCGAAGTTTGGCGTTATTCCGGAATGTTTAAGTACAAATCGGATGCGTTCATCGAAGTTTGAATGTTTGAAAGTTTAAGGAAAGGTTTCAACCGGTGATTCATAATTTTGATGTTGTTTGGCGTGATTTGAGGCTTCAACTAAGTTTGAATCATGTTTTAGGATGCGTTGGTGTGGTTGGACGAGGTCCTGTTGGCCTCGGGTGTGTTTTGGGTTGGTTTCAGACCAAGTTTGGATGAGTTGATGTTGCTGGTTCGCTGGTGCTGGTTTTGTTCTTCGCGGACGCGAAGGGTTTCACGCGTTTGCGAAGAAGGAAATTGAGCTGGGGCCTTTTGTTCTTCGCATTCGTGATAGGGAGGTCGCTTTCAGAAAATGGTGGGCAGTGGTGCTCCGCGTTCGCAATCTCCTAGTCGCATTCGCGTAAGAGAAGTTGGCCTGGCAGGGGGTTTGGTCTTTGCGTTCACGATCCCTGTCTAGCGTTCGCGTAGAGGAGCTGGGGAGCAGAGGCTGGTAGAGTTTCGCGAACGCGTGGGCCTTGCTGTGTTCACGAAGAAGGAACTGCTGGGCAGTGCCGTTTTAAAAATAGGGGTTTGGCTCATTTTCACTCCATTTCTTCATGGGAGCCGACTTTGGGAGTAATTTTGGAGCACCATTTTCATCATCAACTAGGAGGTCAGTGATTTCTTCTCATTGTGAGTTAAATACATGAATTATACATGGAATTGAACATGGAAATTACTGGAAATTGTGAGACTTTGAAGAAAACCTAGAATTTTGGTAATTGGGATTTTTACCATGAAATTGGACATGGAATTAGGAATAAATTGTATATTTGAGTTCGTGGTGTTATGGGTAATGATTATTTTCACGAATTTTCAAAATTCGGGCACTTGAGCCTGAGGGGACTTTGTTGACTTTTTGAGTAGAGCTGAGAATTATTATAAATTGTTAAATTGTACGCATTGGAGTATATTTTGATTGATTTGCATGTTGCTTGACTAGTTCCGGATTGGGCTTTGAGTCGAGGAGTTAAAGAGGCATTTGAGCCGATTATGAAACTTCGGAGCAAGGTAAGTCTCATGTCTAGCCTTGTGAGTGGGAAATTACCCCATAGGTGAAGTAGTTGTTATGTTCTACTAGTTGTGGGTGCTACGTACGCACGAGGTGATGAGAGTCTATACGTAGCTAAAGCATGTTTATGTCCGGGTAGACTCAGGATTCTATCATGTAGTATTTGAATTATTTGAACTCCATTTTCTAGCTTAAATAATTGAATTTATAATTGAAACTGATTTAGAAATACAATATATATATATATATATATATATATATATATATATATATATATATATATATATATATATACATACACTCTGTTCCAGTTTATGTGAACCTATTTCCTTTTTGGCCCATTCTAAAAAGAATGAACCCTTTCTAAATTGGTAACAATTTAGCTTAAACTTACAATTTTACCCTTAATGAGAAACTTCTATAACCATACAAATACTCTGCCCCCCTTTTGATTTATTTAGGACCACAAATTCCAAAAGTCTTCATTTCTTATTAAACTCCGTGTCCAGTCAAACAGGTTCACATAAATTAGAACGGAGGGAGTGTGTGTGTGTGTGTGTTTGTGTTTCTGTATATATATATATATATTTGGCCGAGCTTCATCACCTTGAGTTGTTTCCAAGAAATTTGATAAAAGGTAAAGGTTATTGTAACGATCCGGTCGCTCGTTTTGAGTATTACACCTTGTTTCCCTATTTACTGCTCAAATTATGATTTACGGTTGTTATTTGACTTTCCGGGATAATTGGTTAGGGTCCGGTGAGGTTTTGGAATGATTTGGAACACTTAGTTCCAAGCTTTAAAACTTAAAGGAGTAAAGGAAAATTTTCGGCAGAAGATGACATTTCTGCAGCCCACGATACAGTCGCAGAATCACTCTGCGGACCGCATAATGGCCGTAGAGTGAAACAGATTTGAGGCAAGATTTGAGGAAAATCTGCGGTGCATTATGCGACGGCAGTACAGGTATGCAAGCCGCATAATCACCGCAGACCTAAACAGGTGTGACGACTCGGCCAATCATCTCATGAGTTCTGTTTATCCGTGTTATGTGGTATCGAGTTGGTCGGATCGAGTCCGGAATGATTTTGGTAAGGTTTGAGACACTTAGTCTCTTTTAAGGAAGTTTAATTTGAAAAAGTCAACCGGATGTTGACTTATGTGTTAGAGGGCTCGGATGTGAGTTCCGATGGTTCGGTTAGCTTTGGGAGGTAATTTGGGACTTAGGAGTGTGATCGGAATGGGTTTTGGAGGTTCGAAGTTGATTTAGGCTTGAATTGGCGAAGTTGATATTTTGGCAATTTCCGGTTGGTAGGCGAGGTTTTGGTATAGGGGTCGGAATGGAATTTTGATAGTTGTAGTAGCTCTGTTGTGTCATTTGGGATGTGTGCAAAATTTGAGGTCATTCGAACGTGGTTTGGTTGGGTTTTTGATCAAAAGCGGAATTCGGAGGATTTTAGAACTTAGGCTTGAATCCGATGTGTTTTGGTTGATTTGATGTTGTTTGAAGTGTTTTGATGATTGGTACAAGTTTGAATAAGGTGTTAGGATATGTTGATGCCTTTGGTTGAGGTCCCGGGGGCTCGGGTGAGTTTCGGGTGGTCAACCGGACCATTTCATGCCTTGGAGATGTTGCAAGAATTGCAGGTTCAGCTGTTGTAGAGAATTCCTCTTCGCGATCGCGTAGAAGGTTTTGAGGGGGAAATCCAGTTGTTCTTCGCGTTCGCGGAAGTTGGGTCGCGATCGCATAAGGTGGAGGAGTTGTTCATCGCGAACGCATAGCGGAGGTCGCATTCACGTAGAGTTGAGTGGACCAGAGGTCTTGGATGGAATTTGTTCATCACGAACGCGGTGGCCAGTCCGCGATCGCGTAGGGTCAGATGCTTGAGCATCCCGTTCGCATGGAAGGTTTTGCGTTCGCATAGAGTAAATTTTTGGAACTGAGGAATTCTGCTTCGCGATCGCGAAGGTTGTACTGCGATCGCGATGAAGGAAATTTAATAGCTGGCAGAATGTTTTAAAATCTCATTTCCGCGAATTTGAAGCTAAGTTCCTCCATTGTTGGTCGATTTTGAAGCTTTTTGAAGAGGATTGAAGAGGGATTCAAGAGGAATCACCAGGAGGTAAGATTATTGGTCTTAAAACTCGATTATTATGTGAATTCTACCTAGTAAATCATGGAAATTAAGCCAAAAAGTGAAGAACTAGGGCTTGAAAATTTATACCTTTGATTGAGGATTTGATGAACCATTTAAGGTCAGATTTCTGAACTTTTGATATGTATGAACTCGTGGGGAGATAATGAATCTATTGGTGTAAAAATTATTGAATTCCGAGACTTGGGCTCGGGGGTCGGGTTTTGGTAATTTTGGGATTTGTGTCAATTATTGACTTTTTTCGCTTGGGTTTCGTTCCCTTAGCATATTTTGATGTCCTCGTTTTGATTTTGGATAGATTCGACGCGAGTGGAGGCCGATTCGAGGGGCAAAGGCGTCGCGAGCTAGAGATTTGACCAGTTCGAGGTGAGTGATGATTGTAGATGATGTTCTGAGGGTTTGAAACCCCGGATGGCACATCGTAGTGCTATATTAAGGTGAGGCACACGCTTCATGACGAGCATGGGGTCGTGCACTATTGGGGATTGTGACCTGGTCCTTCCCGATTGATGATTTTACCGCGTATCTGACTGAGATCTATTTGATATCATCATTATTTGGACTGAACGCCATATTTGGGCTTCGTGCCAACTATTTGAACCCTTCGGGGATTTTTATTGATATTTTCTCACTGTTTTGACTTTATACTTGAACTCAGTCATGCTATTTTCCACTGTATTCATACTCAGTTTTAATACTTAAATGATATTTTAAATGATGTTTGGGGATGAGAAACACTGTTTTACTATTGCCCGAGTGGCTCGTGAGGATTTTTGACTGAGTAAGGCCGAGGCCTATGTTTTGAGGAAACACTGATATTGATTTGAGGCCGAGGGCCTGAGATATGCACGCCACGAGGTGGCCTGATTGATATGAGGACGAGAGCCTAGTGATGACGCCACGGATGGATTGATATTGCGCTTGGGCCGTAAGGGGCCCCTCCAGGAGTCTACACACCCCCAGTGAGCGCGAGTACCCATTGTGATGTGAGGTTGAGCCCGAGGGGCTGGTATTGTTCTGAGATGTTGCCCGAGGGGCGGAATTGTTGATACTATGCCCGAGGGGCGAACTTCTATGTGTTTATTTTTCCTTAATTGCCTGTTAATTACCTGCTTACTTGTTGAAAAAAAGATTTCTCTTATCTTTTCACTGGCTTACGATTTTTAAATGGTTTTACTGCTTCATTATAGAATGCTTTTGTGTATTTCGTGTTTTCTTGCTTTCAGTCGTTATTTACATTTGTTACTCACTGAGTTGGAGTAATCACTTTACTCCCTGCACCCTGTGTGCAGATTCAGGCATAGCTGGTTCTACTCCCGAGTGCTGATCCTTCCAGCTTCAGGCGGACATTCGAAGTTCACGAGGTAGCTGCCTGGCATCCGCAATCCCGTGTTTCTCCTCCTTCATCATTTCTATCTCGTTTCAGACAGTTGTACTAGTTTACAGACTTAGCAGACTCGTATTATGACTTATAGATGCTCATGACTAGTGACACCCCGTATCGGGCTATGTATGGGTGTTCTTCCGCGTATTTATGATATTATCTGCTATTTCGGATTTATTTTATCATGTTTAGACTGTTTCTTAATGCTTAACTACTAAAAATTGGAAAATGGAAAGTGTCGGTTGGCCTTGTCTTCACGAGAGGCGCCATCACGACCGGGTTCGGTTTAGGGTCGTGATAACAGGCGACCCTCGTTTTGGAGCTTCTATTATGCGGTTAGTTTGTGGACCGCATACATGTTATGCAATCGCAAATCTGCATCGGGGCTTCAAATCTTTCTAATTTTTGGCCCAACCCAACTTCGATTTATAGCTCTTGAAGCTCATTTTGGAGCAAAAAGCTAAGTTTTTAGAGAGAAGGGAGAGTGTTTTAGAGAGAGGAAGAAGCTCAAGTGCTTTGTTCATCAAGATCTTGTTCAAGCTTTGAAATCCAACAAGGAAATATCACAAGATCTTCACCCAAGAGGTAAGGTTCTAACCCCTACTCTTCAATTTCGAGTTTGGGTAAAGATGGGTGATTAAGAGTATGATTCTTGGGTGTAAGAGTATTATTTATACGTATCAATAAGGTTTATGGAAAGATTGTTGAGTTCAAATGGGTAAAGATTGGGTTGAGAATGGTAGAAATCTTCAAAGACTTTGATTAAAGATTTGAGGGTCAAGTTGATGTCGGAATTTGGTGAAATTTGTATGGTTGGACTCGTGGTTGGATGGGAGTTCATATTTTGTAACTTTTGTCGGGTTCCGAGACGTGGGCCCCACAAGCAATTTTTGAGTTAATCTCGGATTTTTATTGGAAAAATTTTCATTTCCTTATGGAATTAATTACAATAATTGGTATTGACTGAATCAAATTAATTGTGGCTAGATACGAGGCTTTCGGAGACCAATTCTCGTGGCAAGGGCATAGCAGAATAAAGAATTACACGGTTTGAGGTAAGTAAGAGTTTTAAATTGGATTATTGTATCATGTGAGTATTTTGGAGGTGATGCACATGCTAGGTGACGGGCATGTGGGCGTGCAACGTGAAAATTGGGACTTGGTCCATTCCATGAAACTGTGTAGTTGAATAATCTGTTGCTATCTGTACATTCTCCATGTAGTAGAGATATTGAACCATAAATCATGTTTAGATTATGTGGTGGCACTGTAGGGACCCACATAGGTCATGTACATGTTGAATTATCTACTAAATTGTTGTTTTGTACTCGGTCACAATTTACTTGTTTATTTTATCTCAGTCTATATTGTTCCTTACTGATGCATCATATCATTGTTGTTTGGGCTGATTTTTCATGATTATTGATAGCCCGAGAGACTGGAGAGATTTATGACTGAGTGAGGCCGAGGGTCTGATTGTGAGAAATTGATACTATAGCACGTGAGTTATTCGTGCGGATCCATATATTATACTATAGCACGTGAGTTGTCCATGCAGCACGTGAGTTGTCCGTGCGGATCCAGATATTATACTATAGCATGTGAGTTGCCCGTGCAACACATGAGTTATCCGTGCGGATCCAAATATTGATATTATAGCACGTGATTTGTCTGTGCGTATTATAGCGCTTGGGCTGAAGGAGCCCCTCCGGAGTCCGTAGCACAGGTACCTATTGAGTGTGAGTACTAAGGGCTGAGAGCCGAGTGATTGAGCTGTTGTGATGAGTTGAGTGATTATTGCCCTGAGAGGCTGTACTTGCTTTTCATTTGTTGTTGCACTTAGTTGCTATCTGTCATTGTTGTGAAATTTTTGAAAAATTTTATATCCGGATTACCTGAACTTGAACTGTATAAAACTGATTTGACTTAAAATGCCGTATTTGAAAACATGTCTATTCTTTGCTGGAACTACTGAAAATGAACTATAACTGTGTAGCTCGTCAATATCTTCAGTTCCTTATTTATTATTGTTATTTACTGAGTTGGATGTACTCACATTACTCCCTGCACCTCGTGTGTAGATCCAGGTGTTTCCGGACAAGGTGGACGTTGAACTCGTTCATGGTTGTGTATCGGAGTCATACGAGGTAGCTGCCGACGTTCGCAGTCCTTGTCCCTACTTTCTTGTTATCTTTTCTTTCCTGTATTGGCATTTTGGCACAGACCGTTGTAGACTCTGTTTCTAGATTGGTTATTTAGATGCTCATGACTTAGTGGCACCCCGATGTCGGGATATGTTTCCGCACTTATGCTTTGGGTTTTACCCCATTTTTATGAAAAACTCCGGTTATTTTAAATATCTTAATTCATTTCTATTAAAAGTTGAAAGTGTTTTGGAAATGTCGGCTTGCCTAGTATCACGGTAGGCGCCATCACGACAAGTGAGAATTCGGGTCGTGACACTTATATTCACTATTATGCACCTGTATCTGTGTTGTAAGCACGTGACTCGTAATTCAATAAGTTCCTCCTTTCTTGTGGAGCGGGCCGAACGCCTCGATAGTATATTAAATGCATCTCTAGTTCGTGTCGGTCGACCCTCGGCAGTGTACTCACCATCTGGATCAGGCCGTACGACCTCGGCATAATCGTGCATTATATTGCTAGCAGTCCAAATATTTACGAGATTATCCTTCCACTGATACCTGGCATCTATATGGTATTCCTTATCCATTTGAAATTGGTACTTGACATTTTTCGAGCTGTTGAGATAGGATACGAGATTGAGAAATTTATATCATTACTTTTTTTAAAGATTATGTTAGTTACAATTTTTACCTCACTGCTACTGTTGTGCTTCATATATGTTTATGATTTATCATATTGCTTTATTGAACCTCTAGTAAGTTTCGATATCTACTCTCGTCACTACTTCTCCGGGGTTAGGCTAGATACTTTCTAGGTACGCAAACATTTACGTACTTATGCTACACTTCTGCACTAAATGTGCAGGATCAGACATGTTCAATTGGTGGTCATCTTGGCGCGTAGGCGCAGCTGCTGAGGAGACTTTATGGTGAACTGCATTCCAGGCTACGTATCGCAGCCCACAAAGTCTCCATCATATTATTTACTTTATCCTGTCTTATTTATATTTCAGACATATATTGTATTATTATTGTACTCCTTAGTAAATGCTCATGCACTTGTGACATCGAGTTTTGGGATACTCTAGTAGTTGTTTATTGTTCGACTTGATATTGTCATCTTTTATTTTATATCTTACTAATATTTTAAGTATTCATGATTTTTTAACGCATTGAACCCTTTACTTAATAAGACTTATGATTTTAAAAATAATAAAATAAATAATTGAATTGATAGTTCATTGTTAGCTTGCTTAACGACGATGTTGGGCGCCATCACGACCTATAGTGGGAAATTGGGTTGTGACAGCTTGGTATCAGAGCTCTAGGTTCACTTGGGTCTCACGAGTCATGAGCGAGTATAGTAGAGTCTTGCGGATCGGTACGAAGACGTCTGTACTTATCTTCGAGAGGCTGCAATGCTGTTAGGAGCACTTCCCTTCTTGATTCCCCATTGTGCGATTTGATTCTATTGAAGCTTATTCCTTCATTTCCCTCCTGCTCAATCTTATGCGACGTGGAGCGCTTGTTATCAATTGGGCATCAAGTTGTAATGGTACTACAGATGTGGTGCAGGATGTTTCTCCATGCTTATTTGATTCGGATATTGTCGTCACCTCGTGGAGGAATGTTCTGTCATTTCAGCGCAATGTTAGTGTTGCCTACGGTTTCGCGGCTATGCACGGTGCATTATGATGTTCATGAGTGGTTATCCAGCAGTGTTAGAGTAAATGGTAAGGTGCTTATTTATGTGCAGCGGCAAGGAATGACTCGAAATAAGGACTACTTGATCATGGTTTAGAGGTTCGGCTTTAATTCCAGCGGAGGAGAGGCAATTGGACTATGGATGTTCAGACCTCGATTGACGGAGTAGCGAGATCGGATATTTTCGAACTTGGTGGAAATTCTCATTTGTGATATGGTGTCGTTGACCTTGTTTGAACGCATTAAGGATCATCGGTGTTATGATCTTCTTTGATTTGCCTTCGGGGCAGCGTGTTGTGAAATAGTGCCTGAGAAGCGGTTGTTAGAGATGGCGGTGTGTAGTGTTTTCATAATCGAATCGGTGTTTCTTTTGTTGATGGCTCGAGAAAGATGATCTCGAGGAGGCTTAAAGTTGGTAGAAATTTATTAGTTCAGGTGCTACAGAGATGGATTTTGATTTGAGGCAGTATTTGGGCAACGAAGGATGAGGAAGGACATGGTGGTAGGTGTCTCGCGGTGGTTGAACCTCTAGCAAGCCAAGTATGAACATCAGAGGTTGAGAAGTTTGCTTAAGGAGATGGGTTTATCGAAGTGGGAGTGACAGACAGCGTATGAATTCTGTGGTAAGGTAGCCACATGTTTTGAGGAAGTTTAGAGCGATTTGGGGATCATGGTGGTCAATGACTAAGTCTATAAATTTCATTTGAGACGGTGGCTACTGTACTGAGGAAGATTGAATATGACAGAGAGGAGTGTGCTGAAAGACAGAGGGGTGTGAAATACTTGATTATCATTCTCGGGTGCAACCTGACTTCGAGTTTGGAATGTATGGCTGGACTTTCAGTGGATGCTAATGGGGAAGGAACAAACTTTTACAACTGGTGGACGAGCATGGGCTCATGAGGGTTTGCTGATTTCTTGGTAGTTGTAACCATGGCAATATCGTTGGAAGATGTCGAAATGGAATTCCACAGGTGGGCTATCTCATGTGAGTAGGTTAGCTGTTGCGTGATTCTTGATGAAGTTCTACGAAGAGTTCTACTTTCTACACAATGGGAGGCATGTACTGGGATGTGAAGTTGGATCGCTTGAAGAAGATGATGCGACTGTCAGGAGGTCGAATGTGCGGTTGTGGTTGATAATTTGGAATATTTTATGAAAATTTTAACATGAGATTGCGAGAATTTGGCGGGTTAACGGTGCGAGATCATGGTAATTGAGAATGAGGAATCTTTGTATGTTCTAGATTTATGTGATTGTAGCTTAAAGCTAAGTAGGGGAAACCACCATTTATGATTGATCGCGTAGTTGTCTGCTAGTGTGGTTTCTGATTATCGGTGCATTGGTGGATTATTTACGACTAAGAAAAGAAAACATCAGGGTAATTCGAGCAAAGAACTTGATAAATGTATGTTATATTTCGCCTTATCGATTCATGTGTAGGTTTTGGGAAGACTTAAAGTTCATGCTTCTTGTAGATGTGATGTACAAGGAAAGGAATTCATCTGGTTGCTTATTTGGGAGTGCCCATGTGCTAACAGAGCATTGGAGTTTGGATATATTCGGGAACAAGTCATGGTGGGTGACTCTCAACACAGTGGTTCTAATGGGTTAAAAAATGTAAGCGCGGTGTCCAAGGATTTTGGGTTTGTGTGGCTGAAGATCGGGATTTTGCAGCAGAGTGTAAAGAATACTTGGGGAATTTTCTATGTTATCATCGGGTCTGCGGGACAATATTGGAGAAATGGGAGAAACAGTTTTGGATTCGCGAAAGGTCCTTCAGAATGGGTGTACCAGTTAGGGATGCTATTGTGCGCATGAGGAGGGTATGAAATGGTTCATGGGATTAAGACGATGTGGTCTCGTGAATTGGGTCACTCACGATGAGTGTTGTTAAGTTTCATTATGTTTTTGAATAGAGCTATTATTATTTCTAAGGCAAGTCAAGAGTAAATTTGAAGAAGTTGGGTCGGTTAGTAATGGTTTGAATCAGTATGATTGTGGCAATGATCAGTTCCTTCGACATGTTAAGTTATACAGGCGGTTTGTGGTTGTACGTGCGGGCTTGACAACTACCATAATTTGATTTGTTTTGGAGGTATTTTGATTCAAATGGCCTTGTTATGTGTAAATGGATCCCAGAAGAGTTATGACAATTTAGACCACGACTTGAGGTTTGTGTGCGGTTATGGAAATTCAGTTGCGTAATGCAATGGTTTTTCTGAAATGAGTTAAGTGAAAGAACTCTAGCCAATGAAGTGTTTATTCTACTAGTAATTCAGGGGTTATGATGAATTCTTGTACTCTCGCGTAGCGGCATGATAGGCACAGTGGGCGGCATAGGAATTTGAAGTTCAGGATCAAGGTTGCGGCTCGGAAAGCTCGGATGAGCAGGGAGGATTTTAGATGTTCAGAGTATGTCGACGCCATCTTAGGGTCACCTGAGAACGGTGTTCTGTGGAACATGCATTGTATATTGTTTTGCAGATTCTTGATTTGCTTTACAGAATTAGTACGGTTGGTGGTATGGAGGTGCAGACTTTGCTAACTGGTACGGAAGGTCGTGGGAGTGTATCCCACGAGAAAATTGTATAAGTGTGACATGTTAGTCACTTGATTGTTAAGGATTGAAACCAAGTATGAAGATTCTGGTACTATCGCCAATGTGAGAGTTTATGACTGAAAGGCGCTCTATTTATTAGGTTGTGGACTGTCAGAGTTTGTTCCGAATTGGACGACTGCTCGTGTGTATCATGAATAGGGCCATTGTGGATTCTTGAAAGGTTGTTGGCCCAGTATGGCATGATCAGTATCGGCTTGAGATCCGTTGGTGGGTCTAATGTGAATATGTGCTCTACGTCAGGTCGGATATGTTCATTCGACATATCATTGCTCACGGAGGAGTCTTCAGGCGTTGGATTTTATTTCCGTCGTTAGCTATTCTATGTAATACTCTATTGTGCCATGTGGGTTGTGAGACGGCTTGATTTTTCGCACATGTGTTGTGATCTCGTGTAGCTTGTGGTGTTATATGAGCAAGATGGTTCTCGAGATGCAAGTCATTTATTGCACCTTAGTTGTGATAGGGTTTTTGTAGCATATGGCGCTATCCGTCTCCCTAGGTTTGTATTATGAACCTGGTATACTTGTGGTCGATATTCGGGTATTTCGTAAGTTTACGCATTTCGGCTTGATGGGTGTTTCCTTATTGATTGTTATGTGTGGATTAGGTGGCATGCCGCCACGAGTATATTGTTTGGATTTGGTGGCACGCTGCCATGGGTATGTTGTGTGGATCGGGTTGCACGCCACGATGATGTCATGATTGGATCGGGTTGCACACCGCAACAGTGAGGTGTCGAGTATGGTTCTATGATGATCCGAAAGGTCATCTCTTGTTTTAGAAGTCAAAACTGTGTTCCGAGGCCTTGAAAACCTCTTTTTGTCTCACCTCAATTTGCGTACGCAGTCCGGGCGCGTTACCGGAAAGCTTTTATGTGAAATTTAAGAAAAAGATTAATTTTTACCTTTAAAAATTGATTAAACTTGACTTTGGTCAACATTCTTGGTAAGCGGACTCAGACCCGTGATTGGAAGGTCCTGTAGGGTCCGTAGTAAAATATGGGACTTGGGCATATGCTCGGAATCGAATTCCGAGGTCCCTAGCCTGAGGAAAGAATTTTTAAAGGAAATTGTTTGCTAGAAAATATAAAAGCTTTTAGAAGTGAAATGATGCGTGTTCTTGATGGTATCAGACCCGTATCTTGGTTCCGGAGCCCGGTACAGGTTTAAAATAATAATTAAGTCAAATGTGTGAAATTTGGTAAGAATCGGAGTTGATTTGGTATAAATCGGACCTTTAGTTGAGAAAATGGAAAATTCAATGTTCTTAAGGAAATTCATGAATTTGAGGTTAAATTCGTAGTTGTTGATGTTATTTTGATGATTTGATCGTACGAGCAAGTCCATATGATATTTTTAGACTTGCGTGCATGTTTGGCTTGGAGCCCCGAGGGCTCGGGTGAGTTTTGAATAGGCCACTGAGTGATTTTGGACTTAGATAAAATTGCTGTTGCAGCTGGTGTGTGTTGCAGGCTTTGATCTCGCAATTGCAAGGTTAGGCTTCGCAATTGTGAGCCCAACAGGCTTGGCAATTTCGAGGGCTTGATCGCATTTGCGAGGAAAACCTAGGCCTGCCTTGTTCGCATTTGCGAAGCCATCAGGGAAGGGAAGTCATCGCAATTGCGACCAATTGCTCGCAATTGCGAAGGAAGCAAACATGCATCAGGTTCGCAATTGTGAAGCATGTCTGGCATTTGCGAGCTTTGCAATTGCGAAGCTCCTGTCGCAATTGCGACATTTGCGACCTGTTAAGTGGGATTTCAGACGGGATTTCTCATCATTTTACAACTTTCTCAAAACCTAAACACACTTAGGCGATTTTTCAAAGGCTCAAACTTCTCCAAATCATAAGTAAGTGATTTCTAAGTCATCTTCTTCAATCTAATCCTTCTTATTACATAATTTCACTTCAAAATCTAGGGTTTTCATGGGATAATTGGGTGTTTTTGGGTAGAAATTAGGATTTTCAAAATTTTGGGGATTTGGACCTCAATTTGAGGTCCGATTTCAAAACTAATTGCATATTTGAGTTCGTGAGTGAATGGGTGATCGGGTTTTGGTTCGAACTTTGGGTTTTGACCAAGCGGGCTCGGGGTCGATTTTTGACTTTTTGGGAAAGACATTGGTAAATATACTTTCATGCATTAGAATTGGTTTATTTAGCATTTATTAATGTTATTAAGTAAATTATGACTAGATACAAGCGGATTGGAAGTGGAACCGAGAGGTAAAGCGGTAATTGAGGCTTAATCTGGTCCGTGGAATCGAGGTAAGTGTTTGGCCTAACCTTAGCTTAAGGGAATAGGAGTTGTGGTCTATTTTTGCTATGTGTTAGTATCGAGTACGGCGTATAGGTGTGGTGACGAGTACCTATACGTTGGGGTCAAGCATGCCCGTGGAGTCTTATATCATGATTGTTGTGATTTTATTATGTATCGATCATGCTCACATTGATGATTTTTAATGTTGAACAAAGCTTATGAAAGTTTCTTGGTAATTGACTATTGTTGAGTATTGGCTCAGGTTGAGTTTCATTTTGTAAAGTAATTATTGAAAACGAGATTGGTTATAGTTGATTCCCTTGCCGGGATGTTATTATTGATATTGTTGATTCCCTTGCCGGGACGTATTGTTTCTATTGTTTGGGTGAGGATGAGTGTTAAAGCACGAAGGGTGATGTCGTGCATGATTTTTGTGAGTGAGTGTAATGCACGAAGGGTGATGCCGTGCCGATATTATGAGTGTTAATGCACGAAGGGTGATGTCGTGCCATGATTTAGAGTTAATGCACGAAGGGTGATGCCGTGACGATATTGTAAGGAATAATGCACGAAGGGTGATGACATGCCATGATTATGAGAGGTAATGCACGAAGGGTGATGCCGTGCCGTTTCTTTTATTTCATATGGTGAGAACAAGAGCAAAAGCACGAAGGGTGATGCCGTGCACGTGTTACTGTTTAATTATTCTTGATGATATAGCTATGATGTTCATTATGCTTCCTTATTGATACTTCATTATTGGCTTATTGTTAGAATCTGATATTCCCCGCAGCATGTCCCTTTCCCACCTTATTCTGTTGATTCCTGTTATTATGATTCTGTTTGTATATAATTTAACTGCACAGGCCTTTGTGATTGACGTGTCCTAGCCTCGTCACTACTTCGATGAGGTTAGGCTTGACACTTACTCAGTACATGGGGTCGGTTGTACTAATGCTACACTCTATACTCTTTTGTGCAGATTTCGGTACCGGACCTGGTGAGTAGCTGAGGTAGCTGCCTTCAGTCCAGGGAGACCAAGGTAGATCTGCTGGCGTCCCCAGAGCCTGAAGTCCCCCTTTCCTATTTTAGCTTTTTGCTGTCTCTTTTCATTTCAAGAACAGTTGTACTTTTCTTTCCAGACTTGTGTTTGTAGTAAAAATCTTAGTTGTTCGTGAAGTTGTGACACCAGATCCGTGGGTAGACATGTATTGGATTATTTGATCATGTTATAACTCTTCCGGACTTATCATCTATTTAAATTTAGTTATTGTTTATATCTGTTTGGGTTGATTGCTAATGGGTTAAAACCTTAATAGTTGGCTTGCCCAGCTTTCACGAGTAGGTGCCATCACTACTCCCGAGGCTGGGAAATCCGGGTCGTAACAAGTTGGCATCAGAGCTCTAGGTTTCCTAGGTCTGACAATTCACGAACAAGCTAGGTAGAGTCTGAGGGATCAGTACGGAGACGTCTGTGCTTATCTCCAGAGGCTATAGAGTTTAGGAATAACTTCACATCTATTCTTCCCTGTCGTGCGATTTGACTTCTCAATGCTAATTGAACTTCTACTCTGTTCTTTCGTAGATGGCGAGAACACGTGCTTCTTCATCCGCTGCTCAGCAGCCCGAGCCCCTAGTGGCAGCTCATGCAAAGGGCAGAGGACAAGTCCGAGGCCGTGCTAGGGGACGAGGCAGGGGCAGGGCTCAACCTAGAGTAGTAGCACCAGCGGTGGAGCCTCAGGTAGAGTTTGAGGAGGAGGCTCCAGCCCAGACCGTTCCAGCAGGGCCAGCTCAGGTCCTAGAGGGGTTCATCGCTACCCCGGTACTCCAGGATGCTCTGGTCCGTCTAGTGGGCGTTATGGAGAGTGTCACCCAGGCAGGCTTACTTCCTATAGCACCAGCCGTCTCTCAGGCTGGGGGAGGAGCACAGACTCCCGCTACCCGTACTGGAGCAGATGGCTCCCCAATTTCAGACTCCAGCAGCTCAGCCAGTTGGGGTAGTTCAGCTGGGTATTGTGGCTCAGACCAGTGATGGAGCAACTATGTCTGCTGATGCTTTGTGGAGGTTGGACAGGTTCACCAAGCTTTCACTTCTACTTATGGCGGTACATCTTCAGAGAATCCTCAGGACTATTTGGACAGCTGTCATGAGGTTCTACGGAACATGGGGATAGTGGAGACCAATGGGGTCGACTTTGCTGCTTTTCATCTATCAAGTTCCACCAAGACTTAGTGGAGAGATTATTGTTTGGCTAGATCAGCTGGGTCACCGGCTTTGACTTGGGATTAGTTCTCTCAGCTATTTCTGGAGAAGTTTCTACCTATCTCTCAGAGGGAGGACTAAAGGAGGGAGTTTGAGCGTCTCCAAGAGGGTTCAATGACCGTCACTCAGTACGAGACCAGATTCATTGCCTTGGTCTGTCATGCTCTTATTATACTTCCCACCGAGAGAGAAAGGGTGAGGAGATTTATTGAGGGACTAGCTCTGCCTATCAGATTGCAGATGGCTAAGGAGACAGGGAGTGAGATTTCTTTCCAAGATGCAGCCAATGTGGCTAGACGAGTTGAGATGGTTCTATTACAGGGGGCTGGTCAGGGGTTTGACAAGAGGCCCCGTCATTCTGGCAGGTTCTATGGTGCCTCATCTGGAGGCAGGGATTCTTTTGGTAGGGGCCATCCTTCCAGGACGTTTCATTTAGCACTTCAGGATTTTCACGGTGCCCCAGGTGGTCGTGGTTCTCATATTCTGATCAGTTTCCCTACTGTGCACCACTAGCTCCTATTAGTGCACCTCCACTCCAGAGTTTTTAGGGTGGCTACTCAGGCCGTCAGGGTCAGTAGTCCCAGCAGCCGGGGGCTTGTTATACATATGGCGATACGAGGCATATTGCTAGATTTTGCACTCGGGCACCGAGAAGCTCTTAGCATCAGGGTTCCCGTTCCATGGTTCAGGCACCGAGTGTTCCACCGACCGTGCAGCCAGCTAGAGGTAGGGGTCGAGGTGTTTGAGGTAGAGGTCAGGCCGTTAGAGGTGGAGGTCAGGCCGTTAGAGGTGGAGGTCGGGCAGCTAGAGGTGGAGGCCAGCCAGCAGGAGGTCGTCCTCAGGATGTAGTTCAGAGTGGTGGGGCCTAGCTCCCGATGTTATGCTATTCCAATCAGGCCTGAGGCTGAGGCCTCCGATGCAGTTATCACAGGTACGGTTTCAGTTTGCGGTAGAGATGCTTCAGTTCTATTTGATCCGGGGTCCACATATTCCTATGTATCATCTTATTTTTCCCCTTATCTGGTTGTGCCTTGTGATTCTTTGAGTGCACCTGTATATGTGTCTACACCGGTGGGTGATTCTAATATTGTAGATCGTATATATCGCTCGTGTATGGTTATTATTGGGGGTCTTGAGACCCGTGTAAATCTCCTACTTCTCGATATGGTAGATTTCGATATCATTTTGGGATGGACTGGTTATCCCGTTTATCATGCTATATTGGACTATCACGCCGAGATCGTGACCTTAGCATTGCTAGGGTTGCCTCGTTTGGAGTGGAGAGGGACTCCTGGTCATTCTACCAGTAGGGTTATCTCATATGAAGACTCGGCATATGGTTGATAAGGGATGTTTGGCCTATTTGGCGTATGTTCGCGATTCTAGTGCTGAGGTTCCTTCTATGGATTTTGTGCCCGTTGTTCGTGAGTTTCCAGAGGTATTTCCTTCAGACCTGTCGGGGATGCCACCCGGCAGGGATATTGATTTTTCCATTGATTTGGCTTCGGGCACTCAGCCAATTTCTATCCCGCCATATGTATGGCCCCGCGAGAGTTGAAAGAACAGTTGCAAGACCTGCTTGATAAAGGCTTTATTAGACCTAGTTTCTCGCCTTGGGGTGCGCCGGTGTTGTTTGTTAAGAAGAAGGATGGATCGATGAGGATGTGCATAGACTATCGGCAGTTAACAAGGTCACAATCAAGAATAAGTATCCATTGCCGAGGGTTGATGATTTATTTGATCAGCTTGAGGGTGCCAAAGTGTTTTCAAAGATTGATTTGAGATCTGGCTACCATAAGTTGAGGATTAGGGCATCCGATGTCCCTAAGACAGCTTTTCACACTCGGTATGGGCATTATGAGTTCTTAGTGATGTCATTTAGGTTGAAAAACACCCCAGCAGCATTCATGGATTTGATGAACCGAGTGTTCAAGACTTATTTGGATTCCTTTGTGATTGTCTTCATTGATGATATTTTGATCTATTCCCGCAGCCGGGAGGAGCATGAGCAGCATCTTAGAGTCGTTCTCCATCAGTTATATGCTAAGTTTTCAAAATGTGAGTTTTGGTTAAGTTCAGTTGCATTCTTGGGTCATGTTGTATCAGTAGAGGGTATTCAGGTGGATCCTAAGAAGATTGCGGCAATCAAGGACTAGCCTAGACCCACATCAGCCACAGAGCTCCAAAGTTTCTTTGGTTTGGCGGGCTATTACCGTCGGTTTGTGGAGGGGTTTTCATCTATTGCAGCCCCGATGACCAGGTTGACCCAGAAGGGTGCCTAGTTTAGGTGGTCGGACGAGTGCGAAGTGAGCTTTTAGAAGCTCAAGATAGCTTTGACTACGATGCCAGTGTTAGTATTACCTACAGGTTCAGGGCCATATACAGTATATTGTGATGCATCTTGTATTGGACTTGGTGCGGTGTTGATGTAGAATGGCAAGGTTATTGCATATGCTTCGGGGCAATTGAAGATCCACGAGAAGAATTATCCAGTTCATGATTTGGAGCTAGCAGCCATTATTCACGCGTTAAAGAATTGGAGGCATTATTTATATGGCGTGTCGTGTAAGGTGTTCACGGATCACAAAAGTTTGCAATACTTGTTCAAGAAGAAGGAGCTAATTTGAGGCAGAGGAGGTGGTTGGAGCTATTGAACGACTATGATATCACCATCTTGTATCATTCGGGGAAGGCCAATGTAGTGGCCGATGCTTTGAGTAGGAAGTCAGCCAGTATGGGCAGCTTTCGTATATTCCAGTCGGTGAGAGACCGCTTGCTTTGGATGTTCAATCTTGAGCTAATCAGTTCGTGAGGTTGGATATTTCTGAGCTCAGCCGTATGCTAGCTTGCACAGTCGCTCGTTCTTCATTATTTTGAGCGTATCCGAGATCGGAAGTATGATGATCGTCATTTGCTTGTCCTTAGGGACACGGTACGGCATGGGGGTGTCAAGCAGGTTACAGTTGGAGATGATGGAGTTATGAGGATGCAGGGTCGTATTTGTGTGCCTAATGTGGATGGGCTTCGTGAATTGATTCTAGAAGAGGCTCATAGTTCCCGGTATTCCATTCATCCGGGCGCCGCTAAGATGTATCAGGACTTGCAGCAGCATTATTGGTGGAGGAGGATGAAGAAGATGTGATGACCCGGCCAGTCGTCTCATGAGTTACCACTCCGTTTTTCCCATTTCTGCTTCTTTATGCTTCGTTATCCGTGTTTTATGTGCTCGAGTTGATTGGTTTGCGTTTGGAGTGGATTTGGTAAGAAATGAGACACTTAGTCTCTTTTAAGAAGGTTTAAGTTGGAAAAGTCAACCGGATGTTGACTTATGAGTTAGAGGGCTCGGATGTGAGTTCCGATGGTTCGGTTAGCTTCGGGAGATGATTTATCACTTAGGAGTGTGATCGGAATTGGTTTTGGAGGTCCGGTGTAGAATTAGGCTTGAATTGGCGAAATTGTATTTTGGCGAATTCCGGTTGATAGGTGAGATTTTGATCCGAGGGTCGGAATAGAATTCCGAGAGTTGCTGTAGCTTCGTTATGTCATTTGGGATGTGTGCGCAAAATTTCAGGTCATTTGGATGTGGTTTGGTTGGGTTTTTGATCGAAAGCGTATTTCGGAAGTTTTTAGAAAAAACTTAGACTTGAATTCGATGGGAATTGATGGATTTAGTGTTGTTTGAGGTATTTTGATGATTGGAACAAGCTTGAATGAGGTTTTAGGATATGTTGGTGCTTTTGGTTGAGGTCTCGGGGCCTCAGGTGAGTTTCGGGTGGTCAATCGGACCATTTTTGGAGTTTGGAAGTTGCATAAATCAGCTCAGGTGTTGCAGAATTTTGTTCTCTGCGATTGCATAGGAGGTTTTGAGGAGGCTGTCCATTTGTGCTTTGCGTTCGCGGAATTCGGCATGCGATCGCATAGTTTGGGGAGGTTGGTCTTCGCAAACGCGTAGTGAGTGCTGCGTTCGCATAGAGTAAATTGGATCTAGGGGTCCTGGATGGTTTTGTTCATTGTGAACGCGGAGGGGTGTCCGCGATCGCGTAGAGTAAGGAGCCTGGGCATTGGCGTTCGCAGGCGATTTATTGCGATCGCGTAGACTGAATTTTGGGAGTTGGAATTTTGTGCTTCGCGATCGTGAGGGATTTTCCGCGATCGCATAGAAGGAAACGAGGCCTGGGCAGAAAGTTTATAAATATTTCATCCGCGATTTTTAGTCATTTTTCCTCCATAGCTGAGCATTTTGAGAGCTTTTTGAAGGTGATTAAAGAGGGATTCAAGGAGAATTGATTGGAGGCAAGTTTTATGATCCAAAAACGTGATTCTATTGTGAAATTAACCAGGAAATTCATGGAGCCTAAGCTAAAAATGGAAGAACTAGGGCTTGGGATTTTGAACTTTTGAATTGGGATTTGAAGGACCATTTGGGTCGGATTTAAGAACTTTTGATATGTATTAACTCGTGGCGAGATAAAGAACCGGTTGATGTGAAAATTTATGAGTTTCGAGAAGTGAGCCCGGGGCTCGGGTTTTGCTAATTTCGGGATTTTTTATATTTTTCGATTGTTTTTTCTTGGGTTTTGTTCCCTTAGCATATTGTGATGTATTCGTTCTAGTTTTGGTTAGATTCGACGCACGTGGAGGCCGATTCGAGGGGCAAAGGCGTCGCGAGCTAGAGATTTAGCCGGTTCGAGGTGAGTAATGATTGTAAATGATGTCCTGAGGGTTTGAAACCCCAGATTTGCACATCGTAGTGCTATATTGAGGTGAGACACTAGCTTGATGATGAGCGCGAGGTCGATTACTATTGGGGATTGTGACTTGGTCCGTCTCGATTGATGATTTTACCGCGTATTTGACTGAAACTTATTTGTTATCATCATGATTTGGGCTGATTGCCATATTTGGGCTTCATGCCAACTATTTGAAACCTTCGGGGATTTTCATCATTGTTTTCTCGCTGTATTGATTTATTACTTGAACTCAGTCATGTTGTTTTTCACTATTTTACAACTCAGCCACTTTTGCTCAGTTTTGAGACTTAAATGGTATTTCTAAATGTTGTTTTGGGCTGAGGACTACTTTTTACTAATGCCCGAGGGGCTTGTGATGATTTTCGGACTGAGTACGTCCGAGGGCCATATGTGAGAATATACTGAGTGATATGAGGCCGAGGGTCTGAGATACATTTGTACGCCATGAGGTGGCTTGGGTGATTTGAGGCCGAGTGCCGAGAGATGATGCCACGAGGTGGCTTGATATAGCGCTTGGGCCATAAGGGGCCCCTCCAGAGTCTGTACACTCCTAGTGAGCGTGGGTACCCATTGTTCTGAGAGTGAGCCCGAGGGGCTGATACCGTTCAAAGTGACAGATACTGTGCCCGCGGGGCAGATTTTCTTTTTACTTGTTATTTTACCTGTCAATTTACCTGTTTTACCGTTTTAAGTATTTTTACTGCTTCTGTATAGATTACTTTGTGTATTCGCGTGTTTTCTTGCTTTCAGCCATTATTTATATTTATTACTCACTGGGTCGGAGTATTCACATTACTCCCTGCACCGTGTGTGCAGATTCAGGCATAGAAGGTCCCGCTCCCGAGTGTTGACTCGTCCCAGCTCAGGCGGATCTTCGAGGAGACTTTAGGTAGCTGCTGGCGTTCGCAGCCTGGAGCTCCTCTCTATCTATATCTTTACTTTCCATTCTAGTATTGAGACTCTATAGTTTCACTTGAGAGAATTGTTATCTTAGACGCTCGTGACTTGTGACACCCCGGTTTGGGCTGTGTCGGGATGGTTTCCCCTTATTGTTATCTATGTTTCCGCAAATTTATTACTATTAAATCATACTTTAAACTGTTTTATGATCATTAACTGCTCCAAAAGGTGTATTGTATTGGTCCGGCTGGCCTTGTCTTCACGAGAGGCGCCATCACGACCGGGTTCGGGGTTAGGGTCGTGACAAGTTGGTATCAGAGCCTAGGTTACTAGGTCTCACAAGTCATGAGCGGGTTTAGTAGAGTCTCGCGGATCGGTACGGGACGTCTGTACTTATCCTCGAGAGGCTGCAAAACCTTTTAGGAAACACTTCATATTCTTGTCGTGCGATCTTATTGACCCGAGGACTGAACTTCTGTTATCCTATTCTCTCACAGATGGTGAGGACGTGAGCTACCGGACGAGGTGGACAACCACCAGTGCCACCCACTGAGGCCACCGGAGGCCGTGGATGCGGTCGTGGTCGTGGCAGAGGCAGAGCAGCGAGGGCAGCACCTGTTGATCCACCAGCTGCCCCAGCTCCGGATCAGGCTCCAGCAGCACCAGTTCAGGCACCAGCTGTGCCCATCGTGATTCGGGGCCTACAGGAGGCCTTGGCACAGATCTCGACAGTTTGCACTGGCCTGGCTCAGGCAGTTTCAGCCACCACAGCAGCAGCCACTTCACAGGCCGGGGGAGGCAATCAGACCCCCGCTACTCGCACACCTAAGCAGGTAGTGCAGGGCCTACAGACGCCAGAGGCACCTCCAGCCGAGCCGGTTGCACCAGCTCAGCAGTTCATGGTACCAGTTATGCCGGATGATGAGCATCGTCATCTTGAGAGGTTTGGTAGACTCCAGCCTCCGTCATTCAGTGGTGCTGAGGGCGAGGATGCCTAGGGTTTTCTGGATAAGTGTCAGCGGATGCTCCTCACAGCAGGGATTCTTGAGTCTAGTGGTGTGGCATTTACCACGTTTAAGTTTTCTGGGGCTGCCTTCACTTGGTGGGAGGCATATGAGCGGCGTAGGCCGGTTGCTGCAGCGCCCCTTACTTGGCAGCAGTTCTCCAATTTCTTCTTGGAGAAGTATGTATTGCAGTCCCGCAGAGAGGAGCTGCGTAGACAGTTCGAGTGGTTGAGACAGGGGGATATGACTGTGTCACAGTACGAGTCGAGGTTTTCGGAGTTGGCTCGTCATGCCATCTGGTTGGTTCTGACAGATCGAGAGAGGATCGAGAGATTTGTGGATGGTCTTACTTATCAGCTCCGTATTCTTATGACCCGAGAGAGGGTATCTGGTGCTACGTTCGAGGAGGTGGTGGATATCGCCCGTGAGATTGAGTCGGTTCGCCGGCAGGAGCGAGAGGAGAGGGAGGCCAAGAGGCCTCGGAGGATCGGGCAGTTATAGTGGTGCTCCTTCGAGGGGCCAGTTCCAGCATGGTAGAGGTCGTTCTTTCAGGCCTGCTCAGTCAGCCCGTCCAGAGTATCGAGGGGCATCTTCAGGTCGTGGTTATCATGGGTCTCAGCAGGGCCAGCCTTCACTCAGCGCCCTCCCAGCTCAGAGCTCATCTCGTGCCCCATCGGCTTAGGGTTCTTCTATGCCGAGTGCATCTGCTAGTCACTCAGGTGCGAGGGGTTCCCTTCAGTCCTCTTCTCCGGTACTTGGGAGTTGTTTTGAGTGTGGAGAGTTTGGGCATATGTGGAGGCAGTGCCCTCGCCGTGTTGCTAGCTCGTCTCAGCAGAGGGGTCAGCCCTCGACTTCTGCTCCAGTTACTTCACCACCCGCCCAGCCAGCTAGGGGTGGAGGTCAGGCAGCCAGGGGTCGCCCCAGAGGGGGAGGTCGATCAGACGGCGGCCAGGCCCGTTTTTATGCTATTCCAGGTAGATCCGATGCCATTGCCTCCGATGCTGTAATTTCAGGTATTATTTCAATCTGCCATAGAGATGCCTCTGTATTATTTGATCCCGGATCCACCTTTTCTTATGTGTCTTCGTACTTTGCTCATTATTTGGGTACGCCCCAGGAGTTTCTTGCTTGACCTGTTCATGTATCTACCCCGGTGGGCGATACTGTTGTTGTAGACCGTGTGTACCGATCATGTGCGGTGATTATTGGGGGTCTGGAGACCCGAGTTGATCTTTTGTTACTGAGTATGGTGGATTTCGATGTCATTTTGGGCTTGGATTGGTTATCTCCGTGTCGGGCTATTCTAGATTGTCATGCTAAGACAGTCACTTTGGCTATGCCGGGTGTACCGCGGATCGAGTGGCGTGGTTTGACTGATCATGTTCCTAGTAGAGTGATCTCTTTCTTGAAAGCCCAACGTATGGTTGGGAAGGGTTGCCTTTCATATCTGGTGTTTGTGAGGGACGTGGGAGCTGAGACTCCTAGTATTGATTTTGTTCCAGTTGTGAGGGATTTTCCCGTTGTTTTTCCTGCAGACCTGCCGGGTGCCACCGGACAGGGATATTGATTTTGGTATTGACCTGGGCCGGGCACCCAGCCCATTTCTATTCCGCCATATCGTATGGCACCAGCAGAGTTGAAAGAATTGAAGGAGCAGCTTCAGGAACTCCTAGATAAGGGGTTCATCCGGCCTAGTGTGTCACCTTGGGGTGCTTCAGTTTTGTTTGTGAAGAAGAAGGATGGCACTATGAGAATGTGCATCGATTGTAGGCAATTGAACAAGGTAACAATTAAGAACAAGTATCCTCTGCCTCGCATTGATGATTTATTCGACCAGCTTCAGGGAGCGAGGGTGTTCTCCAAGATTGATCTCCATTCGGGTTATCACCAGTTGAAGATCAGGGATTCAGATATTCTCAAGACAGCCTTCAGGACCAGATATGGTCATTATGAGTTCCTGGTTATGTCTTTTGGGGTGACCAATGCCCCAGCAGCGTTCATGCATCTGATGAACAGCGTGTTCCAGCCTTATCTTGATTCGTTCGTTATAGTCTTCATTGATGATATTCTGGTATATTTGCGTAGTCAATGGGAGCACGCGGGGCATTTGAGGCTTCTGTTGCAGCTATTGAGGGAGGAGAAGCTTTATGCAAAGTTCTCCAAGTGTGAGTTTTGGCTCAGCTCAGTGGTATTCTTGGGACACGTGGTGTCCAGTGAGGGGATTCAGGTTGATCCAAAGAAGATAGAGGCGGTGCAGAGTTGGCCCAGACCGTCCTCAGCTACGGAGATTCGTAGTTTTCTTGGTTTGGAAAGCTATTATCGCCGGTTTGTTAGGGATTCTCATCTGTCGCATCGCCCTTGACCAAGTTGACTCAGAAGGGTGCTCCATTTGTATGGTCGGACGAGTGTGAGGAGAGCTTTCAGAAGCTCAAGACAGCGTTGACCACAGCTCCAGTGTTGGTGTTACCATCAGCTTTAGGTTCATATACCGTGTATTGTGATGCTTCCAGAGTAGGGATTGGTTATGTGTTGATGCAGGAGGGTAGAGTTATTGCTTATGCTTCTCGTCAGTTGAAGCTCCACGAGAAGAACTACCCCATTCATGATTTGGAGTTGGCTGCTATAGTTCATGCATTGAAGATTTGGAGGCATTACTTGTATGGCGTGTCTTGTGAGGTATTTACTGATCATCGCAGTCTTCAGCATTTGTTCAAGCAAAAGGATCTTAACTTGAGACAGCGGAGATGGTTGGAGTTGCTTAAGGATTATGATATCACCATATTGTACCATCCGGGAAAGGCCAATGTGGTGGCCAATGCTTTGAGCCAAAAGGCAGTGAGTATGGGGAGTTTGGCATATATCCCAGTTGGGGAGAGACCTCTTGCGGTTGATGTTCAGGCTTTGGCCAATCAGTTCGTGAGGTTGGATATTTTTGAGCCCAGTCGGGTATTGGCTCATGTAGTATCTCGGTCTTCTTTATATGATCGCATCAGGGAGCGCCAGTATGATGATCCGCATTTGCTTGTCCTTAGGGACAGAGTCTAGCATGATGATGCTAGAGATATGACCATTGGTGATGATGGAGTGTGGAGGATGCAGGGCCGGATTTGCGTGCCCAATGTGGATGGGCTTCGGGAGTTGATATTGGAGGAGGCCTATAGCTCGCGGTATTCCATTCATCCGGGTGATGTGAAGATGTATCAGGATCTTAGACAGCATTATTGGTGGCGGAGAATGAAGAAAGATATTGTGGGGTTTGTAGCTCGGTGTCTCAATTATCAGCAGGTGAAATATGAGCATCATAGACCGGGTGGCTTGCTTCAATAGATGGTTATTCCCGAGTGGAAGTGGGAGAGGATCACTATGGACTTCGTTACTGGACTTCCTTGGACTTTGAAGAAGTTCGATGCTATTTGGGTGATTGTAGAAAGGCTGACCAAGTCCGCGCACTTCATTCCTATCTGTACTACTTATTCTTCATAGCGGCTGGAGATTGTTCGGTTGCATGGCGTCCCAGTTTCCATTATATCAGATCGGGGCACTCAGTTTACTTCCTAGTTTTGGAAGTCTGTTCAGCGAGAGTTGGGTACTCAGGTGCAGTTGAGCATAGCTTTTCACCCTCAGACAGACGGGCAGTCCGAGCGCACCATTCAGATATTGGAGGATATGCTACGCACCTGTGTTATTGATTTTGGAGGGTGATGGGATCGGTTTCTACCGCTTGTAGATTTTGCTTACAACAACAGCTACCAGTCGAGTATTCAAATGGCTCCATATGAGGCTTTGTACGGGAGGCGCTGTAGATCTCCAGTTGGTTGGTTCGAGCCCGGCGAGGCTAGGCTATTGGGGACAGATTTAGTTCAGGATGCTTTAGATAAAGTGAAGGTAATTCAGGAGAGACTTCGTACGGCGCAGTCGAGGCAGGAGAGTTATGTGTACAGGAAGGTTCGAGATGTGTCCTACATGGTTGGTGAGAAGGTCCTGTTGAAGGTCTCGCCCACGAAGGGTGTTATGAGATTCGGAAAGAAAGGAAAGTTGAGTCCGCGGTTCATTGGGCCTTTAGAGGTACTTCGGAGGATTGGAGAGGTGGCTTATGAGCTTGCTTTTCCACCTAGCTTGTCGAGTGTGCATCCAGTTTTCCATGTTTCTATGCTCCGGAAGTATATTGGGGACCCGTCCCATGTTCTGGATTTCAGTACGGTTCTGTTGGAAGGTGATTTGACTTATGATGTAGGGCCAGCAGCTATTTTGGAGCGTCAGGTTCGAAAGTTGAGGTCAAAGGATGTAGCTTCAGTGAAGGTGCAGTGGAGAGGTCGGCCTGTGGAGAAGCCTACCTGGGAGACCGAGCGGGAGATGCGGAGCAGATATCCTCACCTATTTGAGGCTTCAGGTATGTTTCTTGACTCGTTCGAGGACGAACGTTTGTTTAAGTTGGGGAGGATATGACGACCCGGCCAGTCGTCTCATGAGTTACCGCTTCATTTTCCCCATTTCTGCTTCTTTATACTTCGTTATCCATGTTTTATGTGGTCGAGTTGATTGGTTTGCGTTTGGAGTGGATTTGGTAAGAAATGAGACACTTAGTCTCTTTTAAGAAGGTTTAAGTTGGAAAAGTCAACCGGATGTTGACTTATGAGTTAGAGGGCTCGAATGTGAGTTCTGATGGTTCGGTTAGCTTCGGGAGATAATTTATGACTTAGGAGATCGGAATTGGTTTTGGAGGTCCGGTGTAGAATTAGGCTTGAATTGGCGAAATTGTATTTTGGCGAATTCCGGTTGATAGGTGAGATTTTGATCCGAGGGTCGGAATGGAATTCCGAGAGTTGCTGTAGCTTCGTTATGTCATTTGGGATGTGTGTGCAAAATTTCAGGTCGTTTGGATGTGGTTTGGTTGGGTTTTTGATCGAAAGCGTGTTTCGGAAGTTTTTAGAAAAAACTTAGGCTTGAATTCGATGGGAATTGATGGATTTGGTGTTATTTGAGGTGTTTTGATGATTGGAACAAGTTTGAATGAGGTTTTAGGATATGTTGGTGCTTTTGGTTGAGGTCTCGGGAGCCCCGGGTGAGTTTCGGGTGGTCAATCGGACCATTTTTGGAGTTTGGAAGTTGCAGAAAAATTAGCTCAGGTGTTGCAGAATTTTGTTCTCTGCGATCTCGTAGGGTGTCATGCGATCGCATAGGAGGTTTTGAGGAGGCTGTCCATTTGTGCTTTGCGTTCGCGGAGTTCGGCATGCGATCGCATAGTTTGGGGAGGTTGGTCTTCGCGAACGCGTAGTGAGTGCTATGTTCGCATAGAGTAAATTGGACCTAGGGGTCCTGAATGGTTTTGTTCATTGCGAACGCGGAGGGGTGTCCGCGATCATGTAGAGTAAGGAGCCCGGGCATTTGCGTTCGCAGGCGATTTATTGCGATCGCGTAGAGCGAATTTTGGGAGTTGGAATTTCATGCTTCGCGATCGCGAGGGATTTTCCGCGATCGCATAGAAGGAAACGAGGACTGGGCAGAAAGTTTATAAACATTTCATCCGCGATTTTTAGTCATTTTTCCTCCATAGCTGAGCATTTTGAAGCTTTTTGAAGGTGATTAAAGAGGGATTCAAGGAGAATTGATTGGAGGTAAGTTTTATGAACCAAAAACGTGATTCTATTGTGAAATTAACCTAGAAATTCATGGAACCTAAGCTAAAAATGGAAGAACTAGGGCTTGGGATTTTGAACTTTTGAATTGGGATTTGAAGGACCATTTGGGGTCGGATTTAAGAACTTTTGATATGTATTAACTCGTGGCGAGATAAGGAACCCGTTGATGTGAAAATTTCTGAGTTTCGAGAAGTGGGCCCGGGGCTCGGGTTTTGCTAATTTCGGGATTTTTGATATTTTTCGATTGTTTTTTCTTGGGTTTTGTTCCCTTAGCATACTGTGATGTATTCGTTCTGGTTTTGGTTAGATTCAACGCGCGTGGAGGCCGATTCGAGGGGCAAAGGCATCACGAGCTAGAGATTTAGCCGGTTCGAGGTGAGTAATGATTGTAAATGATGTCCTAAGGGTTTGAAACCCCGTATTTGCACATCGTAGTGCTATATTGAGGTGAGACACGCTCTTGATGATGGGCGCGGGGTCGTTTACTATTGGGGATTGTGACTTGGTCCATCCTGATTGATGATTTTACCGCGTATTTGACTTAAACTTATTTGTTATCATCATGATTTGGGCTGATTGCCATATTTTGGCTTCGTGCCAACTATTTGAAACCTTCGGGGATTTTTATCACTGTTTCCTCACTGTATTGATTTATTACTTGAACTCAGTCCTGCTGTTTTTCACTATTTTACAACTCAGCCACTTTTACTCAGTTTTGAGACTTAAATGATATTTCTAAATGTTGTTTTTGGCTGAGGACTACTGTTTACTAATGCCCGAGGGGCTTGTGATGATTTTCGGACTTAGTACGGTCGAGGGCCATATGTGAGGATATACTGAGTGATATGAGGCCGAGGGCCTGAGATACATTTATACGCCACGAGGTGGCTTGAGTGATGTGAGGCCGAGTGCCAAGAGATGATGCCACGAGGTGGCTTGATATAGCGCTTGGGCCGTAAGGGGCCCCTCCGGAGTCTGTACACCCCCAGTGAGCACGGGTAACCATTGTTCTGAGAGTGAGCCCGAGGGGCTGATACTGTACTGAGAGTGAGCCCGAGGGGCTGATACCGTTCTGAGTGACTGATACTGTGTCCGCGGGGCGGATTTTCTTTTTACTTGTTATTTTACATGTCAATTTACCCGTTTTACTGTTTTATGTGTTTTTACTGCTTCTGTATAGATTACTTTGTTTTCGCGTGTTTTCTTGCTTTCAGCCATTATTTATATTTATTAGTCACTAGGTCGGAGTACTCACATTACTCCCTGCACTGTGTGTGCAGATTCAGGCATAGCAGGTCCCGCTCCCGAGTGTTGACTCGTCCCAGCTCAGGCGGATCTTCGAGGAGACTTTAGGTAGCTGCTGGCGTTCGCAGCCTGGAGCTCCTCTCTATCTATATCTTTACTTTCCATTCTAGTATTGAGACTCTGTAGTTTCACTTGAGAGATTTGTTATCTTAGACGCTCGTGACTTGTGACACCCCGGTTTGGGCTGTGTCGGGATGGTTTCCTCTTATTGTTATGTATGTTTCCGCAAATTTATTATTATTAAATCATACTTTAAACTGTTTTATGATCATTAACTGCTCCAAAAGGTGTATTGTATTGGTCTGGCTGGACTTGTCTTCACGAGAGGCGCCATCACGATCGGGTTCGGGGTTAGGGTCGTGACAGAAGGATATTGTTGTGTATGTAGCTCGATGTTTGAATTATCAACAAGTAAAGTACGAGCATCAGAGACCTGGTGGTTTGTTCCAGAAGATTGAGATTCCTGAGTAGAAGTGGGAGCGTATCACTATGGATTTCGTTGTTGGACTCCCACTGACTCGGAAGAAGTTCGACACGGTGTGGGTAATTGTGGATAGGCTGACTAAGTCAGTGCATTTCATTCCTATGGTAGTTTCCTATTCTTCTGAGCGGTTGGCAGAGATTTATATACGTGAGATTGTTTGTCTTCATGGTGTGCCCGTGTCTATTATTTCTGATCGAGGTACGCAGTTTACCTCACATTTCTATAGAGTAGTTCAACGTGAGTTGGGCACACGGGTCGAGTTGAGCACAACATTTCATCTTCGGACGGACGGACAGTCCGAGCGTACTATTCAAATTTTGGAGGATATGTTCCGAGCATGTGTTATTGACTTTGGAGGTTCTTGGGATCAGTTCTTGCCATTAGCAGAGTTTGCCTACAACAATAGTTATCAGTCGAGCATCCAGATGGCTCCATATGAGGCATTATATGGTAGACGGTGTCGGTCGCCAGTTGGATGGTTTGAGCCGGGAGAGGCTCGGTTGTTGGTTACAGACTTAGTGCAGGATGCCTTGGATAAGGTTAAGATCATTCAGGATATACTTCGTACAGCTCAGTCCAGGAAAAAGAGTTACGCCGACCGCAAGGTTCGCGATGTGGCATTCATGATCGGAGAGCGAGTGTTGCTTCGGGTGTCGCCCATGAAGGGCGTGATGAGATTTGGGAAGAAGGGAAAGCTAAGCCCTAGATCCATCAGTCCTTTTGAGATTCTTGATCAAGTGGAGAGGTGGCTTATAGACTTGCATTACCGCCGAGTTTATCAGTTGTGCCCCCAATGTTTCATGTGTCCATGCTTCGGAAGTATCACGTTGATCCATCCCACGTGTTAGACTTCATCACTGTCCAGTTGGACAAGGACTTGACCTATGAGGAGGAGCCGATAGCCATTCTAGACCGGCAGGTTCGTCAGTTGAGATTGAAGAATTTTCCTTTAGTTCATGTGCAGTGGAGAGATCAGCCTGTTGAGGCAGCAACCTGGCGGTCTGAGTCCGATATGCGGAACAGTTATCCTCATCTTTTCACCGACTCAGGTACTTTCCTATGTCCGTTCGAGGATGAACGATTGTTTTAGAGGCGGAGAATGTGATGATCCGAAAGGTCATCTCTTGTTTTACAAGTCAAAACTGTGTTACGAGGCCTTGAAAACCTCTTTTTGTCTCACCTTGATTTGCGTGCGTAGTCCGGGCGCGTTTCCGATAAGCTTTTATGTAAGATTTAAGAAAAAGATTGATTTTTACCTTTAATATTGATTAAAGTTTACTTTGGTCAACATTCTTGGTAAACGGCCCCGGAACCGTGATTTGACGGTCCCGTAGGGTCCGTAGTAAAATATGGGACTTGGCATATGCCCGGAATCGAATTCCGAGGTCCTTAGCCCGAGAAACGAATTTTTAAACAAAATTATTTGCTGGAAATATAAAAGCTTTTAGAAGTGACATGATGCATGTTCTTGATGGTTTCGGGTCCGTATCTTGGTTCCGGAGCCCGGTACAGGTTATAATAATAAGGAAGTCGAATCAGTGAAATTTGGTAAGAATTGGAGTTGATTTGGTATAAATCGGACCTTTATTTTGATGATTTGATCGCGAGCAAGTTCGTATGATGTTTTTAGACTTGTGTGCATGTTTGGCTTGGAGCCCTGAGGGCTCGGGTGAGTTTTGGATAGGCCAAAGAGTGATTTTGGACTTAGATAAAATTGTTGTTGCAGCTGGTGTGTGTTGCAAGCTCTGATCTCGCAATTATGAGGTCAGGCTTCGCAATTGCGAGCCCAACAGACTTGGCAATTGCGAGGGCTTGATCGCATTTGCGAGGAAAGCCCAGGCCAGCATTGTTCGCATTTGCAAACTTTTCTTCGCATTTGCGAAGCCATTAGGGAAGGGAATTCATTGTAATTATGAAGGAAGCAGACATGCAGCAGGTTCGCAATTGTGAAGCCTGTCTCGCATTTGCAAGCTTCGCAATTGCGACATCTGCGACCTGTTAAGTGGGATTTCAGACGGGATTTCTCATCATTTTACAACTTTCTCAAAAACTAAACACACTTAGGCGATTTTTCAAAGGCTCAAACTTCTCCAAATTATCAGTAAGTGATTTCTAAGTCATCTTCTTCAATCTAATCCATCTTTTTACATAATTTCACTTCAAAATCTAGGGTTTTCATGGGAAAATTGGGTAGAAATTAGGATTTTCAAATTTTGGGATTTGGATCTCAATTTGAGGTCCAATTTCAAAACTAATTGCATATTTGAGTTCATGTGTGAATTGATCGGGTTTTGGTTCAATCTTCGGGTTTTGACCAAGCGGGGCGGGAGTCAATTTTTGATTTTTGGGGAAAACATTGGGAAATCTACTTTCACGCATTAGAATTGGTTTATTTTGCATTTATTAATGTTGCTAAGTAAGCGATGACTAGATACAAACGGATTGGAAGTGGAACCGAGAGGTAAAGCGGTAATTGAGGCTTAATCTTGTCCGTGGAATCGAGGTAAGTGTTTGACCTAACTTTAGCATGAGGGAATAGGAGTTGTGGTCTTATTTGCTATGTGTTAGTATCGAGTACGATGTATAGGTGTGGTGACGAGTACCTATACGTTGGTGTCAAGCATGCCCGTGAGTCTTATATCATGATTTTTGTGACTCTATTATGTATCGATCATGCTCAAATTGATGATTATCATTGTTGAACAAAGCTTATGAAAGTTTCTTGGTAATTGACTATTGTTGAGTATTGGCTCAAGTTGAGTTTCATTTAGTAAAGTAATTATTGGAAACGAGATTGGTTATAGCTGAATCCCTTGCCGGGATGTTATTGTTGATATTGTTGATTCCCTTGCCGGGACGTATTGTTTCTATTGTTTGGGTGAGGAAGAGTGTAAAGCACGAAGGGTGATGCTGTGCATGATATTGTGAGTGAGTTTAATGTACGAAGGGTGATGCTTGCCGATATTATGAGTGTTAATGCACGAAGGGTGATGCCGTACCATGATTTAGAGTTAATGTACGAAGG
The DNA here is from genome assembly GCF_001879085.1 of Nicotiana attenuata. Classification (NCBI taxonomy): domain Eukaryota; kingdom Viridiplantae; phylum Streptophyta; class Magnoliopsida; order Solanales; family Solanaceae; genus Nicotiana; species Nicotiana attenuata. The sequence continues at coordinate 15,599 of NW_017672041.1, read as the reverse complement.
GTGATGCCGTGACGATATTGTGAGGAATAATGCACGAAGGGTGATGACATGCCATGATTATGAGAGGTAATGCACGAAGGGTGATGCCGTGCCATTTCTGTTATTTCATATGGTGCGAACGAGAGTAAAAGCACGAAGGGTGATGCCGTGTGTCGCGCCCCTTTTTCTCGCGAAATCGGGTTTATGACATATTGGTTGAGACAACTCGTTCCTTTTGGGAAAGGGGTTTGCATTTTGAAGAGTCGCCACCTAAAGATCTAAGGTGCGTTTGGGCACCTAGAGTGTCATTTATAACTACGTTTGGTAACCTGAGGCAGGGTAAGGGCTTGAAATTATCCTAAGGGGAAAGTGTTAGGCACCCCTCAGGATCCACCAGTGTGGTTCTCGGCCAAACAACTTTTGTGGATTTGTACAATTTAGCAAATAAACAAGTATGGCTCAAATAATAGGGGATTTAAGTTTAAGTACACAAATGTTGAAAAACAGTTAATGAAAAAGCTAGATTTTGAAAAGAATTACAATCTAAGCATATTTGTGAATGTAAAAGGGTATCCTAGGTTTGTTTATAATATGGATCACAACAATGCAATACCCGGTATGACACTCCTCAAATAGGGGCTACACGTGGTTTTAATGCACTGGTCATCATATCCATTTTCCCACCCCATGAATGTAATTAAAGTGAGGATTGGTCTCGACCCCTATTGCATGCTGTTACCCGTCCCTTCCTATCAGTCCCAGAGGAATTTAGGACTCCTATCCTATAAAAAGGGGGTTCTAGGTAGACCCTCAAGTTTAAAGGTAAAATACTAAGGCGACACATAAAAAACAGCTAGGACTTCAATTAAAGGGGAGCATGGAAGACAAATAAAAGGCTCAGATATACCTCCACACATAGTACACATAAACAGCATGACTCATACACAATTAAGGTCTAAATTCAGATTCTAAGCATGGTATCTAAGTGATAACAGCAGAGTCAGATTTATTACATAACTCAGAGAGGAAGCCCTAATCAGGCTTGCCTTCTGATTTTAACTTGCTGACAGTTAAACACTAATCACAAAGACTGTTCTGATTTTATTTTAAAGTTGATTACCTAAGGCTTGCCTAGACGTAAAATAATATGTAGCAGTTATTCAGATTTGTTAATAATTCCAGGTTGTTATACCTAATAGCATGCAATTCTAAATGTTGCAAACATCCAGAGACTAATTACCAGTTTGTTTAGAACAGGAGGACTGTTTATACATCTGTATTTAGACTAGTGTGATTGAATAAGTGCGATCCTATAACATGATGTCTAATGCAGCATGATGCATAATAACTTAAACAGGATTTCTAAATGCACATCAAATTATGCACAACTTCAAAATGGGCAGGAGTGACTGTTTTGATGTTGTTTACCTAAAGCATTATTTCAAAGTGCGGAGCATGGTTGCAATATAGTGAGTGCATGAATAACAAATTGTGTTAACACGTTTACCCTAAGGGAGGATTTCTAAATGAAATTTCAGAACATATTTACATGGGTAGAATCACATAATAGCAGATTATTTTATTGTTATTATCTACCCTATTGACAGGATTTCTAAGTGTGGATGAGATGCTGAAAACAGTACATATAAATCCCAATTAGCATGATGTCTAATGCACGGCATGCATGGCATGTTGTACCTAAACATGGCTGCCATTGCGCATAGAGAAAGTAAACCTAGGAACATGATTTCTACCCTGGATTATACTACAACATGCATATTACCCACCCCTTTTCACTATCCAACCCCAGAGTCGTTTACAAATAATTATTACAGGCCTTTGAACAGGAATTACATAACTATAAATAAAGAAAAAATAAGAAGTTAATTATAGGGAGCCTACGGAATAGGCCCAAGTCTCCAGGTCCTCAATGCCAAGTATTGTTTCACAACCTTCCTCATAATCCGGGTGTGTCAGAGTTCCCTAAGGACCTCAAGGGCTCCCGGACAGTGCTCACACCCAGATTTCATAGCTAAGATAGAGTAAGTGCAGTGTGAAAAGGCCAGCTTTTGTGTGTCAAATTTTAGAGGGAGCTCAAGGGTCCCAAGGCAATGCTCACACAAAAGGGCAGAACTTAGTGGTCTAAGAGTAGAGTGAGAGTGCTCGACATAGTTTTGAAGATTTTAAGTAAGAAAACAGTTTTGAAAAAGGGTAAGTAAGAAACAGTTTTGAAAAGAGAGACTTAATTGGAATAGTTTTATAACAAAGTTTAACTGATGAAAACAATTTGAAGGAGAATGCATACCAATCTTAGAACCAAAACAAAGTCAGCATCACACCAAGGACCAAGAATAGTCCAGCAAACACAAGCAAGGGAATGGGATTGGAGGGACAAATATGGAGCATGTGAGGGCAAACATGTAGCAGGCAGGAACATATATGAGCACACAATCAGAAACTCCTATAGGTTCAGAGGATCATGGGGGACAATAGGGTATTGGATTAGATTAACATATCAACACCAAACAACTAAGAACATGATCAAACTAACGTACCAGTCATGGGGATTCACATAAGAAACATGTACTAAGTATACAGAAACATGCTGGTCATTGACAAGTAAAGCATAACTTAACATGTAGAGGGAATTCAGGATCCTAATTACATGTTGAACAACAAAAATAGTAAATAAAAGCATATCATAAATACAAGGAATTGTAACAGTAATAGAAACATGTTGGTTTAAGGACTGAAATCTGAATTAGAACATACCAGTGAAGTGAAGAAAGCAAAAGCACAAAGCAAAAATAGGAGAGGCACAGTAGTTAGCCTTGGCTTGCAGCCGGCTAACTTAGAATAGTAGCAAGTAGCACAGAAGAGAGAATAGAGAATTTTAGTTGTGAGGGAGAGAGTTGAATAGATTTTTGTTCGTATCTTATGCTAATGAATGAATAGAGTATATATAGTTTGAAAGCGGGCAGAAGAATAAGGTAAAAATAATAGTTCAGAAGTAATTATAGAAATAAACGTTAATTAGAATCACTTTAGTATATAGACTTCCTTTAATTAAGGAATCATACTCAAACGGTAAGAAGCAGTGGCAAAATAAGGAAAGGAATCAAGTAAAGCTGCTTATAACACAATAAGGAAGTAGTACAAGTGTAATATAGGTATAGAGAATTAAGGTCAAGTTCAGAATCCTATTTAAGGAAAATATATACAAATTAGTTTGACAGCGGAATCAGCCAGAGAAATAAGGCAAGAGATATTTCAAATTCTGGAAATCAGTAAGGAGATCCTCGAGTGAGGTTCTAATTACGGGGAATCAATATTTATCAAAGGAAAATATCACACATGAGCGGAGTAACATGCTATAGGCAAGGATAAACAGGAAACCAGCCTTAATTAAAGGGATATCTCAAAAATCAGTAGAGAATATCATGCAAGATCGATGAAGAACCAATCACAGGGATTCGAAGACCCACAAATAGAGAACAATACCAATTTAGGAGAAGTTAGCATAAGCTCATGAGAACAAACAGATTAAACTCATTATAGATAAAAATCAGCAACTCTAACAAGCACACATAGGGTAAAAACCATATAAATCAGGAATTCACATAGAGCATGACCTAAATTAACAGAATAGATATAACACAGGCAGGAGAAGTGAAGTTTCAGCAACATTGGTGAACAAGAAATAGAATAGGATCACATAATAGGCAGGAATAGTTGCAACCAGACACTCTAACAAGCAAACATAGGGTAAAACCACAGAATCACAGAACGTTCATAAGAAATATACAGATTAATTGAACATAGCACCCAAGACGAACTCAGAAACTTAAGAAAATATTAGGGTTTTCAACAGAATAACTTGGATAAAGGAGAAGGCTCAAACAAACGTTTAAACACAGTGAGAGTCGTAGATTTATACTAAAAAAATCAGAAGAAAAGCGTTTTTTTGAAAAGGGGGTTAAAACCCTAGTTGAAGATGAAGAGTTACTTTAGAAAAATCGAAAAAAACCTTTGAGGAAAACAACAAAAGCTCATAATATACACAGATCTAAGACAGATCTAAAAGAAATCGGAAAATCTTAAGAGTTAGGGTTTCAGAGAACCAGAGAAGATGAGAAAACCTTAAAATGTTACCGATTTTAACCGGAAAAGTCATAGATCTTACTCGAACGGCCGGAGGTGGCCGAAAAATGGCATGAAGGACCATGGGTAGGAGTTGAACCACTCCAGGTTCACCTGAGGACCTCAGGGTAGTATCAAACCGGCGTGGGGTGAAGCAGAGGTCAGGAGATGATGAGAGGCCATGGTTTCCGGCGAGGGAGGTGGTCGGAGAAGGTGGACAAGGTTCATCGGAGAGAAGGGAAGAAGAGAAGGTTCTAGAGAGAACCAGAGATTGAGAGAGGGAGATAGAGAGAACGGTTGAGAGAGAATGAGCGGGGGGGGGGGGGGAGGGATGAGAGACTGGGGTAGTCATTAGGGGGTTAAATTAGGAAGGGGCTGATCTGGACCGTTGATTCAAAATAATCAACTACTCAGATGGAATGGGGATTGGGCAGGGTAGCATAGGGTATTGGGCTTGGGGTCTGGTGGGTTATTTAATTTGGACCAGGTTTAATTAGGCTATAATTTAAATAAGAATGGCTAATTGTTAAATACCCATCAAAATTAGATAAATAATTAATAAAAATAGCTAATAATTAGATAAAATGAAATTAAAGCTAAATAGGTGAAATTAAGGTAATTAACTAATATTTTAAATATAAAATGACTGATTATTGAATTAAAATAGCATAAAGTGTACAATTAGGCTATAACTGCAAAATTGTTGTAATTATAGCAAAACAGTGCCAAATTGGCTAATTTGTGAAATAACTAAATCCTAATAGGATTAAAAATGATATATTGAGCTAAGAAATACTTTGAAATTACTTGTAATGTAATTTATGAATAATTATTGGATATACAGTACTGAATAAATTAGAAAAATAAATTGATAATAATATGGAAAAATTATGGAAAAATACCAATAATTATAAAAAGTGATTTTGAAGGTATATATGCAAATTTAAAAAAAGTTTGAGGAAAAATTGGGTATTAACACGGTGCACGTGTTACCGTTTCATTATTCTTGATGATAGATATGATGTTCATTATGCTTCCTTATTGATACTTCATTATTGGCTTATTGTTAGAATCTGATATTCCCCACAACATATCCCCTTCCCACCTTATTCTGTTAATTCCTGTTATTATGATTCTGTTTGTATATGATTTAACTGCACAGGTATATGTGATTGTCGTGTCCTAGCCTCGTCACTACTTCGTCGAGGTTAGGCTCGACACTTACTCAGTACATGGGGTTGGTTGTACTGATGCTACACTCTATACTCTTTTGTGCAGATTTTGGTATCAGACCCGATGAGTAGCTGAGGTAGCTGCCTTCAGTCCAAGGAGGCCAAGGTAGATCTGCTGGCGTCCGCAGAGCCTGAAGTCCCCCTTCCCTGTTTTAGCTTTCTGCTGTCTCTTTTCATTTCGAGAACAATTGTACTTTTCTTTCCATACTTGTGTTTGTAGTAAAAATCTTAATTGTTCGTGAAGTTGTGACACCAGATCCGTGGGTAGACATGTATTGGATTATTTGATCATGTTATAACTCTTCCGCACATATCATCTGTTTAACTTTAGTTATTATTTATATCTGTTTGGGTTGATTGCTAATGGGTTAAAACCTTAATAGTTGGCTTGCCTAGCTTTCACGAGTAGGCACCATCACGACTCACGATGGTGCACCCGCTTGGTGTAGTTTCTCATCAATCAATCGCTGTTATAAAAAAAATACTATAATATTTCAAGGAAGAAACAAGAGAGAAACGAAAAAACATATATATTTTGGTAGGATATAAATAAATTTCTAAATACTTTCACCAAATATGACAAAATTATGGACAAGTGGAATCTTAGTTGCAGCTCAAGAGTACTAGTATTTGCAAAGAATAGTAGAATTACCCTTGCTATAAAGGTGTGAGCTTAGACATCATAGATGTTGATTCAATACTGCACGAAAGTAGATGATGTCCAATCTTACACCTCTAAATGAAGCGTAGCACGGTTGTTAACAATAATAAACCCAACAAGGTTAGGGTCGAATCTCACAAGGAGTAGGTGTGTGTTAGAGTGTGCAAATGTGTATAAACTTGATGATTCTTAATGTAATATTTAAAAAAGGAGTGGTTGTTCAATTACTTCTAGAATGACTATAAAAACTAATTTAGGAATTTTATCAAACACTTAGAATGCGCGTAAAATGTAGTTGTAACAAACAAGGTATAGGATTGCTCCCCCTTCGTGTAGGCTATGCTTTTGGGTATACAAACGTTCAATTCTAGTATTAAGCATGTGTTATGTGACCACAATTTCTATTCTACCAACTTAATGTCTTCCAACACTTAACAAGTTTCTACCCTAAGTTGCTATTCCAAAAGAACCGAGGCTCAATGATAAGCAATTGATTAGCCCAAGTAAAAATCACACTATTGCTAGCTAGGTTTCATTAATCAAATGGTTAACCCAATTAATTCCTTACTAATTACTTTGTACAAAAGCTAAGTTCTACTTTTCCAAACTAGAACAAGCATAATAGGCATGGATTTAGTGTTTGCAATCACAAATTAATCAATAAAGCATGGAGTAATTAGATAACACAAAGCTTAATCAAATTTTGAATTTATATTAATAACCCAAAAACATAATCACATTTAGTGTTTACAATTCTAGCTTAAAAACTTAACTAGACATATTAAGTAAGGAAAATACAAAAAAGAGATGAAAGTCTAAACATAATAGCTAAAGAGGATAGAAAGATTGTATAGAACAATGGTGAAGTCACCAAAAATCCCAAAGAAGAAATCCCAAATGCTGCTACAAAAAGTATTCTTGCCAAAAAGATACCCTAGAATGACTTAAAATAGTTATTTATACTAAGTCCCACGACTAAACAAAATTGCCCTTCGGTCCATTGTGTAGGCTGGATGCATAGGCATAGGCTAATTCCGTAGCCTACACAAGTTTGAATAATTCGGGTTTTTTCAGCGTAGGATATCTGCGTAGCCTACGCAAACCTACGTAGGCAAAACCAGAATGTCCTTAAAGCTTTACATATCAACTCTTCCTCTACGTAGCCTACGCAAGTTTGCCCTCGCAAGGCTACGCGGAGTCTTCAACTCAAACTTCAACTTTTCTTCCATTTTTCACTTGGACTTGGTCTTTTCTTGATTTTTTGATTCCACTCCTTTCTTTAAGCGTACTCAAAACTTCATCACCTAAAACCAAGCCATTCAAAGCATAATTAGTCCCCTTTTTTTAATAAATGGGGCACAAAATCCTATAAAAACACAGAGATCAACTCCCCCAAATTTATCCTTTGCTTGTTCTCAAGCAAATCAAGATTCAGACATAGGCATCATTTCATTGAAGCTGCTAAACATTTAAGCTCACAAGCTAAAGCTAGCATCACAACCAAGCTAAGAAGCATTCAAGCACAAAAACTCATGACTTCGGTTGGTACCACAACTATACTCAAATGCATGACCCCACAACAACTTATAAAGGTTTTAATTTCAAAACTACATAAGTACCAAGCAAGTCAAAAAGATTTTCAAACTATGATCCCACAGCTTCTAAAATTATCTTTAAGTCACAAGGCCACTTTCTTTTGTTCATATGTCCCAATTGAGTAAAGAAACATTAATCACACCCGAGTTTCCATATGACATCACAAATCAAGAGAGATTCTCACACACGTTATGATATTTTCAAAGCAAAAGTGGGATATGAATCAAAAGAAGTAAGCACTCTCTCTCACAAAAGAAGTTCAAATGAATAAAAGTAGTGCCATAGGCTTGCCCCTCCCGTAAATCTCCAATAATGCAGGTGTGCCTAGTTCAAAATCATTTACGACTTGCGAGAATGTATGTAGACTTTTGGTTGGAGGTAGGGCATCAATATGGGTAAAGAGTGACTACGACCAGCCTGAGCACTACAATCTTGATAATTCAAAACACAATTCTTTTCAAAATTCTACCCTTTTTTTAATCCCTTTTTCAACTAGATGATATGATTGAATTACACCATCAGAGCTCCCTAGCTTGCAATCTTTCCTTTTGTGATCACCACCTTTGTTAAGAGTCTCTAGTCTTCCCTTTTTATTTCAACTCTTTTTTTCTCTTCTTTCTCTCTTCTTCTTTTCTCTCTTTTTTTTTTTTCAAATTGCTGTCTTTTTCTTTTCGTTTTTTTCTTTTCTTGTTAGTGTTCTTGTTTCTTCACCTTCAAGTAGCTTCCACATCACATTTGGCCTAGATTGTAATTTCAGTGCTTAAGAAAGTCCGGGCATCAAAAGAGGTTATCATAAGAAGGGAAAAGGTTTTGTAGTAGTTGCCAATAAAATGGCTAAAGGCTCAAAAAGATTGACTAGGATAATTTTATACAAGGCAGGTAATTAAAGGCACAAACGGTCCAAAGAAAGCCTGAACTCATTTTCTAAACCAAGCACAACCTAGAATTTTGCCTCAAACACACTTGGGGCAAGTTCTTGACCACAATTGACACAAAAGAACTCAAGGACAACCTCACCTCACATGGCACACACACACTCAAAGCAGATATATGTATTCCAAGCCAATTGAAACACATGAAAGAAAAAAGTTACTATAGCCTAAAAGCTACATAGTGACACTAAAGCTAACAATGGAACCTAAGGATCATGCCAAGAATAATCAACTCAACCACTTCCTAGAATTTTCAAAAGTATGCACTTCATGGAAAGTTGTTTCCAGGCATACATCTAAATACTATTGCTAAACAAGTCAAAATTTGACTTTGGGACACCGACACTATTAAAAAAATCTCGGTTCAAGTTGCATTTTCGGGAAAGAATCATGGCAAAGAAAATTCAAAGAGATTATTGCTAATTCCTAGAAAACATGAGACAAAAGACCAACAAAAAGAAAAGAAGAGAAAAGACTAAAAAGAAATTATAATGGCATCAAAAAGTGTCGAGCACACCAAAACTCATCAATACCCCTCCCCTACACAAAAGTTTGCATTGCCTCCAATGCAATCAAAGCAAAATATAGGGTAAGGGTAGGGTAAAGAAGTACTCCCTCAATCCGAGCGGGGTGGCATCCGAACTGATTTGAGCTCCTCAGCGCTATGCTCTCTTGGATGTGTTACTAAATATGTCTGAGTCATTTCCATCATCCTCTTCCCTTGCAAAAATGAATATGTCCCCTACTCTATATAAAATCTTGTACAAAAAATTACCTCTATGAAGTGGATATCCTACCCGACGAACAAAAAGTAACCTCCACTGAACTACCCTTTATAAATCCTTACTCAGCCTTTTGCCAAAAAATCATTTGCACCATGGACCCAAATCCGTTTCTTAATCCAACACAAACCAAAAGGAGTTAAAGAATATGTTGTTGTCTCAAAACTTGACCAGCATCCTATTCTTGCCACTAGAGAAGAATAATTTATTACCTTTCAAATCCCTGATGATTTTCCTAGACAATGGAGAGATCATGGTTTTACCCATATCCATTTTCTCGGAATGCATTTTGTCCAAGGTGCATACAGTCCAGGACCACATATATGTCAGGAACTACTCAAATTTTCGGATACCAACCTCATAATAAAGCAGATCCAACAATTCTTGGGCGTAGTAAATTATGTAAGAGATTTTATCCCAAATACTACATAAATTTCACCGGGACAAGAATTTGTAGAAGGCGAAGATTACACATGATTTGACTTACTGGTATGACTCGGATTAGACTGCATTCCCAAATACAAGGAGGGCAGTATAGAATACATGGTAAAGTTTGTTGATCCCCTGATTTCATCGAAGTCAAAAGAGCAACAAATAGTGTCTCAAAGCCCGGTCAAAGCTGAGTATCTGAGTTTGGCTTCAGCTGTAGAAGAAATAACTTGGATACTTGGAGAGTTAATTAAAGAGTTATGATTTGCACAAAATACTTTCTCTATAAGTTTCTTATATTGGAGAGTTATGATTTCTCCATTCTCATTCACTGATTGCCATGGATTTAGCTCCAACCTGTTTCTATTTATTTTTTTTGCTTATATTCTTATAAGGGAAAAGGCATAATCCCCCCCTCCCCCCTTCTCCCCCCCCACTATTTTTTTTTCTTTTTTCTTTCCACCTCCATCATCCACCACCCAAAGCACCACTCCACCATCGCTAATAAAGTGGCTAACCCCCTTCAATTCTTGATGGCAAAAAAATATATACCACATTTTCACACCCAAAACACACTTATCCAGTATATTCAAAAACTCCATAAACTTCCCAAATATCTCATATTCTGTAAAAACTCATGCTAAATAAGAAAATTTATTATTCCAAGCCAGTTTCGTGTGGTATGAATTTTAGAACTCTAATTCATAAACAGAATAAGAAAGAGAAAGATCTGAGTTGCATAGGAAAATAAAAGAAAGTCAAAAGACAAAGAGCGAAACAACGAAGTTGGTGAAAAGGGAAATAATAGGGGAGATAAAAAGACTAAAAATGTACTCCCTCCGTTTCTAGTTTATGTGAATCTATTTACTTTTTGGTCAATTTAAAAAAGAATGACCCTTTTCTAAATGTGGAAACAATTTAGCTTGAAGTTACAATTTGAGAAGCTTTTATAATTACACAAATACTCTGGGCCCCTTTTTGACTTGTTTAGGACCACAAATTTCAAAAATCTTATTTTTTCTTAAACTCCGTGCCAGTCAAACAGGTTCACATAAATTAGAATGAAAGAAATAATATTTTTTAAGAATAAAAAAACACTTATAAAATTAAAACTTTAAGTAATATATTTTTTTTCCGTGTCACTCCGTTTGACAGAGTGAAATATACTCTCTTTGTACTTATATATAAAATAAATAAAAGTATAACAATTTTATTTTAAATAAGTTAATGAGGTTAATAGGATCCCTCAAAAAGATAAAAATGTGTAGTTTGGAATTTTGTCATAGTTTATGGGGTTTTATGCCTTTTTCCTTCTTATAAATAATGATTATGTTGTTAAATTTTGTTAGTTCAGTTAGTTTATTTATCTCCAAGTAAAATTGCACGATTAGTGTGTTTTACCGAATAATACGAGGACTAATAAAAGAATTAAGTATTACTTAAGGACCAAAATAGCATTTCGAGAAAAAAGGTGATGCCTCTGGAAACGATAGAGGTTCTGAAGAACGATGTCGCCTCCTCTTTTGAGCAGCATATAATATATATGCATCGTTGAAAACCTATCCATCGTTGCTTCACTGGTCAATATGTTGAAGTTGGACGAGGGATTCTTCAATGTACATCGAGATGTCTTCGACCGACGTATTTGGAGGAAAGTGAGTTGTTTAAGCTTATTCACTTAGAGTCATTGTTGAGCACGTTTGATCAAGTTGTACTTGTTTTTCAGCTTCTTCGTCGTCGTAAAAAATTGGAGTCCATTACTCAAATGTTCATTCAACTATCATAAATTATCTCCTAAAGTCACTTTACTTTCATTTGTAACAATAAAGGCACTAAACTATGCCTATTGCACTAAGAAGGTTACTTCTAAATTTTCCAAATTTTGGATCGCCAAATACCTATTTTACCCTCTAAATTATAAATATTATCTACTTCAATTTTTTTAAACTTTTTAATATTATGATTTTCCCTTTTTAATTTATATTATGGACTTACCTTTGTAATAAATAAATATTATTTATAAATTAAAAAGTAAAAAGTATTTAAGCATCTATAATGCTGGAATAACAAAATAATGAGCGTAGTAATAGAATAAATTAGAATAATTTAGTTGTAATAATAATTTTAATATTAAAAAAAATTCAAAAATTTATTTACACAATTCAAAATGAAAGAAAATAAAGGTTGTAAAATATATATTCCATGCACGTAATATAAAAAAATTATTTAAATAAAGGTATTTTTATAATATACATTATATATTCTTGAAAATTATTCTCAATTATATTATTATGTTTCTACCAACTTTCCGACGACAAAAGTTATATCACCGAAAAGCAGGGGCACTATCTGTACAAATAAAATATGTTATGTTAAGTCATGCATGGAATATATATAATATAATTGAGCATAACTTTATATAATGTATATTATAAAAACACTTTTATTTAAATAATTATTTTTATACTACGCGCATGAAATATATATTTTACAACCTTTATTTTCTTCATTCTGAATTGTGTAAAANTATTCTAATTAATTCTTTTACTATGCTCATTATTTTGTTATTCCAGCATTATAGATGCTTAAATACTTTTTACTTTTTAATTTATAAAAATATTTATTTATTACATATGTAAGTCCATAATATAAATTAAAAAGGAAAAATTATAATATTAAAAAGATTAAAAAAATAGAAGTAGATAAAAAATTTTAATTTAGAGGGTAAAATAGGTATTTGGCGATCCAAAATTTGAAAAATCTAGTTGAGTGACCTTCTGAGTGCAATAAACATAGTTAAGTGACTTTGTTGTTACAAACTAAAGTAAAGTGACTTTATGAGATAATTTTAAATAGTTGAGTGATCATTTGAGTAAGAAAGTAGAAGAAGTGTGTGTCATCTCTAAAGAAGAAGATCTAAAGGGGAAGAAAGTATTAGTCAGAGTTGATCTGAACGTTCCGTTGGATCACAACCTTAACATCACCGATGACGCCAGAATCAAAGCCTCTGTTGATACCATTAAGTATTTGATGAAATGCGGCTCTTGTGTTATTCTTGCCTCCCATCTTGTAAGCTTTAGCTTTGCTATTGCTGTTACAAACCAAATCCCTTTTTTGATCATCCGAATCGCTAGTCCTAGGGTCATCCAATAGCTAAAAATCCAAACTACAGCTTGAAATTACTTGTGCCTAGACTATCAGAGCTATTGGGAGTTACGGTATGTTCTTGTTCTGTTTCTCATTTCTTGCTTTTGTTTCTTCTAGTTGTCTAAAGAGGCTATCCTATACTCCAATTTTGCTTAGAGGTCGAGATGGCGAATGATTGTATTGGTCAAGAAGTTGAGAATATGGTTTCTAATATGCCATCAGGAGGGGTTCTCGTACTGGAAAATCTGAGATTCCATCATGAAGAGGTCCAGAATGATCCGGAGTTTGCAAAGCAGCTGGCCTCTCTTGTAGATTTGTATGTCAATGATTGCTTTAGGACTGCATATAAACTACATGCTTCCACCGAAAAGGTTGCTGATTACTTGAAACCAGCCGTTGCTGGACTCCAAATGAAAAACGTACGGATTATGAATTTTTTGACTGTGAAATTTTCACGACCTTAATCCACGTGATCGTGCTCTATCATCGTTTTGGTAGAAACATAATAACTTTTTGTAGAAATATTTCAAATGAAAATAGTTTGAAGCGTTGCAAACTAGACTCGTTCACATACCTTTTTATAGATTGTGAGTTAGGTATGTTTAGAGTTAGGCCTTGTGCGTGCACATTTGAAACTTTAGTCCATCGTATAGTTTCCAACTTAGCTTGACCTCCCCTAAATCCTATATCACCTCAAATACACCTGGTACATTCATTAATCATATTCAATAGATATCTTTCATATTATTAGCCCTAGTTTGCACACAAATCAATGTAATTAGCACACTCAAACTTCTTAATGGCTTTTAAAAATTTCAAAAATTTTCGGGGTGTTACAGAAATGTATGAAGAAAATTTTATAAGGTAGGGAAGAAGGGTTCACTGAAAATTAGCTTCACTGTGTAGAACACAATTGAATATTTAATTTGGTGTTTAAAACAGTTTCTGTATTTGCCTTGTAACTCTTTTAGTGCTTTGTCGGTGGCTTAATTTTTGTATTCTGTTGTTGCTTGATGCTTTTAGGAACTTCGCTATTTTTTTTGAAGATGTAGCATATCCAGAGGCGCCATTTGTTGCCATTGTTGGTGGTTCAAAACTTTCAGCTAAGATTGGTGTGATAGATAACCTTTTAGATAAGAGGGTTAACCATTTACTCCTTGGCGGAGGTCTGATCTTTACTTTCTTCAAGGCCCAAGGGGGCTCTGTTGGATCCTCACTTGTGGAGGAGGACATGTTTGGTCCAGCGGAATCACTTTATAAGAAGGCAATTAGAAGAGGTGTAACCATACTGTTATAGCCAAGTACTAGACTCCGCCAGAACTATCATTTGGAGTGGACCTATGGGAGTGTACGAGATTGAAATATTTTCTGCTGGAACGAAGGTATAAATGAAGATCTTGTTTATTTTCACCACAAGATTATTCTTCTGGTGTAGTTTGAAGATAGTCTAGTTTTGTTAGTTGGTGTTTTGTATCTATAATTTTTTTGGGTATATACTATCCAGGCTATTGCAGAAAAATTGGCAGGACTTGAAGGACGTGGAGTAAAAACAACCATAGCAGGTGGCGACACTGTTGCTGCTGTTGAAAAGATGGGGCTTGCGGACAGGATGACCCACATTTCAATGGGAGAGTTTGCCTGCTTGGAGCTTTTGGAGGGAATACCGCTTCCTGGGATGCTTGAACTTGATGATGATGATACTAGTGAGAAGGTGGTGCCCGAAGATGAGTCGGATGATGATCCGTGGTGATCGAACTGTAAGAAGTGTATGTTAGGGATATAGTAGATATGCCATAGATCCAATTTCATATTTGATGATTTGAACATATTTTTGTGAACATTATTTGATATAAAAATATATGGCATCTGATATTGTTTTATCATAGTTATTTAATTGTTTGATTAACATGATAAGGTCCTTGATTAAATTTTGAGACTTGACATCGTGATGGAGATCATGATAATGAGAGTAAAGTTTCTTATAATTTAATCTAAATTTGTCACGACCCGGATTTACCACCCTCGGGAGTCGTGATGGCGCCTACTAATAGGAGCTAGGCAAGCCAATTAATTTAACACTTCTCTCAACATCATTAACAGTATAAAGAAGAACGAGGCAATTAATATAAAAGCGGAAGTCTCGAAATATAAATAACTGAAACCAAGTGCGAAAATTCAAATACACCTCTACCCAGATCTGGTGTCACTAACTCACGAACTTCTACTGAATGCTAAATACAAAGTCTGAATAAGAATACAGTACTGTCTGATCCGATACAAGGGAAATCAAATGAAAGACAGAGATAAGAGAGACTCCGGGCCATGCGGACGCCAGCAAGGCTACTTCGGAAATCTCCGGGCTAAATTAAGCTCCCAACGCTCCTACTGTTGTCCAAAAGCTCCTGCTCCGGTATCTGTGCAAAAGCACAGAAGTGTAGCATCAGCACAACCGACCCCATGTCCTGGTAAGTGCCTGTCCTAACCCCGGCGAAGTAGTGACGAGGCTAGACAGGACCTACCAAAAACAACCTGTGCAGATATATATATACAAAGGCAACAGAAATAACAACAGAGAATATCAACTAAAAAGGGGAAGGGGGCATGCTCGGGGAAAAATACAGCGAATACAGATCAACGGATATAACGACGAAACTATCTCAATACCATAGCTCATATATAAGTGGTCGGCGCGCCACACGAT